>NC_138192.1:134333158-134518158 GCF_964194105.1 Spermophilus citellus
AAGGCCCATGCAGTCTCACTATCCCCCTCCTCGTTCAGGGAGGCCTGAGGGACGGTTGGGTGTTGGACAAGATAGGGGAATGAAGGGATGAAGGGAGCTAAGACCATTCTCCATGTTAATGTGAAGTACTAGCTTCAACGGGTGGAGGATACTTGAAAATGATGAGGGAGTTAGGAATCTACTTTTCCTCCCTCCTCCTCCTCTTCCTCCTCATGGTACTGGGAATTGAACTCAGGGGCACTCAATCACTGAGCCACACCCCCAGCCCTATTTTTATTTTATTTAGAGGTAGGGTCTCACTGAGTTGCTTTGTGCCTCACTTTTGCTGAGGCTGGCTTTGAACTCATAATCCTCCTGACTCAGCCTCCTGAGCCGCTGGGATTACAGGCACGCACCACAGTGCCTGGCCCTCTTCCTTATTCTTTAGAGAAGATGAAGTGTATTTTGGCTCACAGTTTCAGAGGTTCAGTCCACAGTCATCCATCTCCATGGCTCTAGGCCCAAGGTGAGGCAGAAAAACATGGGGGAAGGAAGGGTGTGGCACAAGTAAGCAGCTCAGGACTCGGCAACCAGGAAGCAGAGAGCAGCTCCAGCATCCGAATACAGACCTCACAGGCACCCCACCCAGCGGCCCTCCTGCCTATCGTTACCACCCAGTCAAGGCTTGTCAGTGTTCATCAGTTCTATATCACAGCTCCTACAAGGTAGTCATTTCACCTCTGAATGGTCTGGCATTGTCTCCCATGAGTTTTGGGGGGACATGTCATATCCAAACCATACATTCTACCCCTGGCCCCCCAAAGCTCGTGACTATCTCACAACTCAAATACATTTAGTCCATTTCCAAGAGACCCTGTAGTTTCTTTCTTTCCATGTTTTCTTTGGTGCATTGTAGTTGTATCTGATGATGGGATTTGTTGTTACATACTCAACACATGCACACAATCTAACAATGTAGTTTGACCACTATGGCCCTCCAGAACGTCCCCATCTCTACCTGCCTCCTACCCCTGGGTTTCTTTCCTTTCTGATCTCCCTTTGATTTTCATGAGATCCCTCTCTTACCTTCCTTTCCCTTTTTCCTCTCAATTTCACATAAAAGAGAAAACATATGACCTTTGACCTTCTGCATTTAGCTTATTTTGCTTAACATAATTGTCTCTACTTCCATCCATTTTCCTGCAAATGACATAATCTTATTTTTCTTTCTGGCTCAATAGAACCTCACTGTGTATATGTACTACATTTTCTTTATCCATTCATCTGTTGATGGACACCTAGGCTGGTTCCATAATTTGGCTACTGTGAATTGTGCTGTTGTAAACATGGATATTCACGTGTCACTGTAGTGTGCTGACTTTAATCTTTAGGACTAATACAGAGGAGTGGTACAGCTGGGTCACATGGTGGTTCCATGCCTAGTCTTTTGAGGAACCTACATACTAATTTCCATAGTGGTTGTACTAATTTACAACCTCACCAACAGTGTAAAAATTTTTCTTTTTTCTCCACGTTCTCTCCAGCATTTGTTATTGTTATTTATGTATTTATATGTGGTGCTGAGACTCAAACCCAGTGCCTCACACATAATAGGCAAATGCTCTACCACTGAGCCCCAACCCCAGCCTGTATATTGTATGTATCCTTTTCTTTCTTTTTTTTAAATTTGATAATACATCCAAATTTTTTATTTTATTTAGAGACAGGGTATCACTGAATTGCTTAGGGCCTCCTAATTGTTGAAGCTGGCTTTGAACTTGCAATTCTCCTGCCTCAGTCTTCCAAGCCACTGTGCCCAGCAAGTATTATTTGTATTCTTTTTATTTATTTATTATCATCATTATTATTTTGTTGTGTTTTTTCTTTTGTTTTTACTTTTTAAAATTTTTAACATATTTTTTCTTTTTTCATTTTCTTTTTGTTTGAATTCTTCATGACAACCATTCTAATTGTTATGATGTTAAATATTTCTTCATATATTTCTTGGCCATTTGTATTTCTTCTTTTCAGAAGTATCTGTTTAATTCATTTACATGTTTAATAATCGGCTTATTTGATTTCTTGGTATTAAGTTTTGAGTTCTTATATATTCTTTGAACTAATCCTCTGTCAGAGGATTAGTTAAGCTGGCAAAGATGAGATAAACTGGCAAAGATTTTCTCCCATCCTGTGGATTCTCTTCACATTCCTAATTGTTTCTTTTGCTGTATAGAAGCTTTTTAATTTGATGCCATCCCATTTATTAATTCTTGGCATTCTTTCCTGAGCTTATGGGTCTAATTGAGAAAGTCGTTGCCTGAGCCTAAAAGCTGGAGTTGACCCTTGGTTTTCTTCTAGGAGTTACATGGTTTCTGGTCTAATTCTGAGGTCTTGGATTCATATGCAGTTGACTTTTTAAAAATGTATTTGTTCTTTTTGGTCATACATGACCTTAGGATGTATTTTGACACATCATACATACGTGGAGTCTGACTTCCCATTCTCAGGGTTGTACTTGTGTGGGGTCTCACTGGTTGTGTATTCATATGTGAACATAGAAGACTCATGACTACTGTATTCTACTACCTTCCTCTTCCCATCCCTCCCTTCACTTCAAGTCCCTTTGTCTAGCCCATGAACTTCTGTTCTTCCTTCCCTCCTCGTCGTGAGTTAGCGTCCACATATCAGAGAGATCATGCTGCCTTTGGTGTTTTGGGACTGGGTTATTTCACCTAGCAGGACCCTCTCCAGTTCTGCAGTTTATTTTTTAAATATTTATTTTTTAGTTGTAATTGAACACAATATCTCTATTTTATTTATTTACGTGGTGCTGAGGATTGAACCCAGGGCCTCTCATGTGTGAGGCGAGCGCTCTACCGCTGAGCTACAACCCCAGCCCCTGATTTTTTTTATATACAGGGTAAAAAATAAGGGTCTAGTTTCATTCTTGTACATATGCAAAATCAGTTTTTCTGAGCACCGTTTGTTTAAAAGGCTGTTTTCTCTAACATATGTTTTTGGTACCTTGGTCAAGGATCAGGTGACTATAGATGTGTGGGTTTGTCTCTGTGTCCTCTCTTCTGTACCACTGGTCCATACATTTGTTCTATGCCAGTACCATGCAGTTTTCGTAACTGTGTCAATTACTGTGATGCTTCCAGCATTGCTTTTTTGGCTTGGATTTGTTTTGAATATTCTGGAGTCCCCGTAATCTTTTTATTTGTTAAAAATTTTAAATTTGTTCTTTTCTGTTATACATGACAGTGGAATGTATTTTGACATATCATATACACATGGAGTCTAACCTCCCATTTCTGTGGTTGTACATGATGAGGAGTTCCAGTTAACAGTTCCAGTACTGCCCAAAAGCCTAAGTCTAAAAATCTCTTCTAAGACTCAAGGCAAACTCTTAGCTTTTTTTCCCTATAAAGATCAAAAGCAAGTTCCATATATCCAGTACAGAATGTCATAGAATAAATATTTCCATTTTAAAAGGGAGAAATAAGAGCACAGAAGGAAGGGTCTGAGCTGAAGCAAGACCAAAATTTAACTGGGCAAACAAGTCCTGTAGCTCCGTATCCAGCATCTGGGCACAGGGCATCTTCGTGTTTTCCCCAAAGAGGCTCGTGTAGCTCTACCCCTGTGACCTTGCTGGTGGCAGCTCACTTGCCCTCTCTCTCGCCTTGTTTCTGATCTATTTCTGTAGCTTCCACGGGCAGACGTCCCAAGTTACTGGAATCTCTTAATCTTGCATGGCGGGGGGGTGTCTCTGCTGCAGCTTTGACTTCCTTCTCACATCTTCATGCATCACCATCTCAGGGGCACCTGCAGGGACCCCAACCCTGCTGTACTTTGCCTGGCCTCCCAGGCCTTCCTTTGAGATCTCAGTGGAAGCCTCCATGACAAGGAACCAGCTGCAGATGAGCTCTTTGGAGAACTGTTCTGTTCTCTGTGAGAGCTGATGAGCTATGTGAGAACTGAAGCTGGTCTCTGGGAAGGAGAATGTGTGCGGGGAAGGACCTGTGCGCGGGGTCATCAGGAGGGTAATGGGACTCTGGAGGCCCTGGAAGAAGCCTGGTTCATGTCCATGGTCACTCTGGACTATTCCAAGGGACTGCAATGCCACACACCACTGTGGGCTGCTCTGCCAAGGCCCTGGGGTATGAATCTGGACTGGAGACTCGGGCTCTGGGGAATGCAGTGTGGGGGATGGGGTGGGAAGACCCCAAGGCCCCTGTGGTGCAGGCATCCAGAAAGCCAGGAAGACTGGACAAGGCAAGGGTCAGAGGCTGGCACCTGAGGCCAGGGAAGGGTTAAGAAGGGATGCCAGCCAGGATGGAAACCTCCTCTGAGAGCGCAATTCCTTGGGGACTCTTTCCCTGGACCTTGGTTGGCTTTCTGAAGGGAGTGTTGTCAATTCCGTCTCACGGAATCACTGAATCCTCTGAATCCACTGAATCCTCTGTCACTGAATCCTCAGTAACAAACAAAAAACAAAGAAACACAAAACAAACTAAACAAAACTAAAAACAAAAAAAAAAAAATGGAATGTAGTTCCCCACTACAGTATCTAGATAGTATCTTTTATACTGATTCAATAAATGTTTGAATGATACCATATGGACTATCTGCATTAAAGACATAGGAATATCCAAAATGTACAGGAAATGAAGCTCAAAATCACTAATCACAGCTGGGTGTGGTGGCGCAAGCTTGTAATCCCAGTGGCTCGAGAGGCTGAGATGGGAGGACCACAAGTTCAAAGCCAGCCTCAGCAAAAGCCAGGTGCTAAGCAACTCAGTGAGATCCTGTCTCTAAATAAAATACAAAATAGGGCTGGGATGTGGCTCAGTGGATGAGTGTCCCTGAGTTCAATCCCCGGTACCCTCCCCTCCCCCAAATCACTAATCACTAGAAAAATGCTAATTAAAACTATAACAAGATACTATTGTAGAATGATTACATTTAGAAAATAAGCTGATGATATCCGATGTTGACAGAGGTTTGGAGCAAGTGGGGATTTCATGTATTGCTGAAGGGAATGAACAATGGTATAGCTACTTGGAAAGGAGTATAGCTGAATCTTGTAAAGTTAAACACATTCTCATCATACAACTCAGAAATTCCAGTCTAAAGGAATTTACAATAAAAACTAACATTCACACAAAGACTTGTATGTGAATGGTCATAGCAATATTATTCAAAAATAATCAAAAACTGAAACAATCCAAATGGATTCCTGCCGTAGTCTGGCTGGGCACAAATCACAAGCCACTCAAGCAGGAGCAAACTTTATTTCTGAACTCCACCAGCACACTCCACACACGCTCCCTGGGAACTCTCCCGAACACCATGCGGCTCCTCCAGGAACCACCAACCAGAACATCCTCCTCCAGCACGTCCCCAACCAATGCGAACTCTTCAGGAATCCCCGCGAGAGCTCAACCAGAACTCAACAGAAACTCTGCGAGAATTCAAAAGTCATCATCTTAATGGCTCGCTGGTGTCACCTCTCAACCACTCCATTCTGGCAAAAATGCCATGCATCATCCCAACTCAGCTGTGGCCCTCAACATCTCCCCCCTTCTGTTTAATTAAACAACAAGCAATGTGGCTTAGGGACCGTGCCAGTTAGGTTGTCCAATACTACATATGGTCCTTACTTGTCATCGGATGAGCTGACCTCAAGGCGTCAGCCTCCTATCTTAGGTTGGTACCACTGCAATTGGATCTTACCCATCACTGACTACCAGTCCAGCATACAGCCATACTTGTGGATAGGCCTATGCATCAGTGGGGGGGGTGAGGTTCTTTGCCTCACCTCTGTTGGCCCCCAAATTTGGCCTTGATGCAAGTGGGGGGTGAGGTTCCTTGCCTCACCTCTGTTGGCCCCCAAATTTTAGACCATCACTAGCAGTAGGGAGGAGATGCAAAATGCCATGACACCAAGCCAAATGACGGCTCTTTTTGGAAAAATTGTACCACCGATGACACCATCGGCAAAGATGCCCCAGCACCACCACAATTTGCTGCACCAACAGATAGTTCACAATACGTACAAGTGATACATAGTCCAGGCAAGTATTGCAAGCAGTTCAAAGCGGAGGAATCCATCAATATGTCCATTTCCTCCCAAAGTAAATCGACTACTTGATTGAGCATCACTTGTTGAGTTATTACTCATTGATGCATCAGTTTATACAGTTTACTGTGATAGCTATCGAAGAAGCTGTAGTTTGGTTTTATCTTTGTCTTCACCAGCACTGGGATGAAGATAGAAATTCTGGCAATGATGGCTAAAAAAAAAAAAATTATGTAACAATCCAACCGGTACTAAGAAAATAATTTTCTGAACAATTTACATTATCCTGAACAGAATTATTAAATATAATGAAAAGGAAAGGTGAAAGTAAACAAACAGATCTATTAACCTCCTTTTTGTTCACATATTTAAAAAATCCTCAACAGCTGTTTACCCAATTTAAATTAAACCATTTAAATCACATGAATAAAAAAATGTTGGATCCATTTTTTCATGAGTGCTCCTCATATATATGGACATATGCACATACAGACATACAACACAAAACAGAAGTGTGCACACATAACACATTACATACAACACATAACATAATAGTAAAGACTTTTCACAGGTGAAATCTCCACTGCAATGTTTAAAAACTCCACAGTCAAAAAATAAGAACTGATCAGAAAAACATTAACCTAGGTCTGTATGAGCTCAAAAAATAAAATAGAACTTCATGATGTGGGAAAAGGCAATAATAAAATAGATATTGAAAAAGGCATCCTGGTTACCGCCTGGGTTTGACTCTTCTTTGGATATCCCATCCTTCTTCCTGTAACTTGCATAATGGGTCTGAAGGTATTCCCACAAGTAAGCCCCAAGGTTTCTTACATTTGAAATAGGCCTTAAAGGTGTTCATTATTCATTATCCTCCAGGTGTGGGAGAACCACTGTTGCAGATGTAAGAATAGACAAACTGGAGTTCTGAATATCAGATGTTATGGATTTGAGTCAAATCATCTTCTTTTTGGTCTGTAGAAATTGCTTTGGTAGTCTCTCTGGAATCCAAATAGGCTGCTGTTCTCCCTGTGGAAACACACAAACAGAACCCCGACTCCAGACAATCACTGGGTCAGAACCTTTCCATTATTCTGTTAAAATATCCTTCCAAAGTACCTTAGGCTTATGTACATTTTTTGGATACATGTGTCTTTCCACAGCACTAAGCCCTGATGAATCCAAATTTAAAAAGTTTAGAGTAAAAAAGTTTATTTTAAGTTTATCTTTGGGGGATATATACCCCTTTCCAATTCCCTCTTTTTGCTTTAATAAGTACATTTTAATAGTTTGATGAGCTCTTTCAACTATGCCTTTTCCCTGTGGATTGTATGGGATTCCTGTTATGTGAGTAATGCCAAATGATGAGCAAAATTGCTTAAAAGAGGTAGAAGTATAACCAGGTTCATTATCCGTTTTTAACTGTTTTGGAACGCCCACAGTGGCAAAATTTTGTAAGCAATGAGCTATAATATCTTTAGTTTTTTCTCCAGAATGAAGGGAGCCCCAAAAATCCGGAAGAAGTATCAACTGTAACATGCAAATATTTTAATTTTCCAAATTCTGGAAAGTGTGTGATGTCCATCTGCCAAATATGGTTAGGTATCAGTCCTCTAGGATTGACTCCAAGATTAACTTGGGGTAAAAAGGTCACACAATTTTGACATTGTTTTATTATTTGTCTAGATTGTTCCTTAGTTATTTTAAAATGCTTTTGTAAAGTATTAGCATTGACATGGAACTTTTTATGAAAATTTGTAGCTTCTTCTAGTGTAGAGAAAATATGTATGTCATGTGTAGTTTTATCTGCTAAATCATTGCCCAAACTAAGGGCTCCAGGCAATCCTGTATGTGCCCTGATATGTCCTATAAAGAATGGATCTTTTCTGTCCCAGATTAGACTTTGTATAGTGGAAAACAAAAGAAAACAGTAGAGGAAGGAGAAATCCTACCAGCATCTTCAAGGGATACTATAGCATTAACTATATACTGACTATCAGAAACTAAATTAAATACAGAATCTTTAAACATCACAAAAGCTTGTAATACTGCATTAAGCTCTACTTTTGAGCTGATTGTTTTGGTACTAAAAATGTAAAAGTTTGGTCAGGGGTAACTACTGCTGCTGTACCATTATTTGACCCATCAGTGAATACATTTGGAGCATTCATGATAGGTGTTTTTCTTGTCATTTTTGGAAAAACTACAGGATGCAAAGACCAAAAAGACAATAAAGGATTAGATGGTAAGTGGTTATCAAATGAAACATTAGATTTACACATGATTATTGCTCAAGTATTTAACTCATTAGCTAACTCATCAATTTGATCCATAGTATCTGGAGTAATAATTTTATTGGGAGAAATTCCAAACACTCCCTTTGCTGTTTTTATTCCTTTGAGTATTAATTGTCCTACAGCCTCAGGATACCTAGTAAGAATAGTGTTAGGAGAATAAGATAAATATATCCACAATAATGGACCTTCTTGCCAAAATACTCCTGTAGGAATATTTTTTGTTGGTATTCAATAAATAATAAAGGCAAACTTATATCAATTCTATCCAAATGCATATTTTCCATATATGTTTCAATAATTTTTAATGCCTTTCTTGCTTCAGGCGTTAACATGCGGGGTGGATTTGGATCTGATGGACCTTTTAGGATATCAAATAAAGGTCCCAACTCTCCTGTTGGTATGCCTAGATAAGGCCTTATCCAATTTACGTCTCCTAATAACTTTTGAAAGTCGTTAAGTGATTTGAGTTGATCTACTCGTATTTGAATTTTTGGTGGACGAACCATAGTTGAGGATAATAGAACTCCTAAATAATTAATTGGAAAATTTAATTGTACTTTATCTATTGCTATCTCTAGATTATAATTTTTTAATAAATTTGTAAGTGTGGCATAACATTCTAGCAATGCGTTTTTATCTTTATGTGCTAATAATACATCATCCATATAGTGAAATACTTGTAGTTCAGGATTTTGATTTCTAAGTGGCTGGATTGCTTTGTTAACATAAATTTGACACATAGTTGGGCTGTTAGCCAACCCTTGAGGGAGTACTTTCCATTCATATCTCTGATCAGGACCTTCATGATTCAGTGCAGGGATAGTAAATGCAAAATGTGGACTCTCCTCAGGATGAATTGGAATTGAAAAAAAAAAACAATCTTTAATATCTATAACTAAAACATACCAGGTTTTTGGCAAAGCAGACAATTGGGGAATCCCTGATTGAGCAGGTCCCATAATAACCATCTCATTATTAATGGCTCTTAAATCTTGCAATAATCTCCATTTACCAGATTTCTTTTTGATGACAAAAATGGGAGTATTATGGGGAGATACGGAAGGTTGTATATGTCCCTCCGTTAATTGTTGTTTGACCAGGTCATGGGCTGCTTGTATCTTTTCTTTAGTCAGGGGCCACTGAGGAACCCATACTGGTCTTTCTGATTTCCAAGTAATTTTGATTGTCACAGTGGCCCTTTCTGAAAACCCAATCCATGTCTATCTATTCCTTGATCTATTTGAATTGGTGCTGCTATACCTTGTTCTTGTTCTCCTAATCTTTTTTCTTTCCTAAAACCTTGTCTATCCATAATAGTGGGCACATTTGGATTGATGTTATTTGTTAATGTCAAACCTAATTGATCTAGGACATCTCGTCCCCATAAATTTATAGGAAGATCATCCAATACATATGGCTGTATAGTTCCTTCACATCCTTCAGGATCCTTCCAATCTAATACCATTGCACTTCTATGGGGATTAGTTGCTACTCCTAGGCCTTGAAGCATTTGAGTGGCCTGTTGTAATGGCCAATGATTCGGCCATTCTTGACGAGATATAATGCTAAGGTCTGCACCTGTGTCCAGTAGCCCATTAAATTCATATCCTTGGGCTGGAGATGTGGCTCAAGTCGTAGCACGCTCGCTTCGCATTCCTGCGACCCAGGTTCGATCCTCAGCACCACATACAAACAAAGATGTTCTGTCTGCCAAAAACTAAAAAATAAATATTAAAATTCTAAAAAAAATTCATATCCTTGAATATTTAGTTTTAGAATTGGGCGAGAATCTAAATTTAAAGACAGCATAGCCCAATCTACACCTGTGGCGCCTAATCCCCTGGAACCTCTTAGTACAATACGGCTGGAAAATTTATCATGCAGGCTGGGTATTATTAACAACTGTGCTATTCTATCTCCTGGTGAAATTATTGATATACCTCTTGGAGAACTAGCTATAATTTTTATTTCACCTTCATAATTGTGATCAATTACCCCAGGACTTATCATAAGTCCTTTTAGAGTAGAAGAACTGCATCCCAATAATAAGCCTACTGTTCCTTGGGGAAGAGGCCCTTTTACCCCTGTGGGAATGATTTGAACTCCCATCTCTGGAGTTAGTACTGCTCTGGTGGAGGCGCAGATGTCCAACCCTGCGCTCCCTCTGGTTTGTCTGATGAGGGATCTAATGGACAATGTGTCCTGGGCAATATCCTGATGGTGTCACTAGGTTCCTCCAGTGCCACGTATATTTGTGGTCGTGGGCCTTGGAGCATTGGGCCCCCCTGTCCGTTTTTTGGCAATGGAGCTCGATGCTTTTCTCCATGATATCGTGGGTAAACACCTGGTCCTTGTCCGTTTTTTGATAACAGAGTACCCTCTATGGTGGTTTGAGAACGGCATTCATTAGCCCAATGTCTCCCTCTATGGCATCATGGGCAAATACCCAGTATTTTACTCCTTTGATACCTAGCTTTGTTAAACCCTTCTCCTATGGGTCAACTCCTTTTAAAATGTCCTGTTTGTTCACAATTTTAGCATGTTTTTGGCCTGGCATCTAAAGCCTGTTGTACTGCAGCTGCCAAGACTTGCCCTTGTTCATTAATGTCTCTACATAATTTAATATATGTGTTTAAATCTCCATGTTTCCATGGTCTAATGGCCTCCTTGCACCATCTGTTTGCTTGCTCAAAGGCTAGCTGTTTAATTAATGGCATTGCTTTTTCTCTGTCCCCAAAAACTCTGGTAGCTGTTTGAATAAGCCTATCTACAAATTCAGTGTAAGGTTCATTATCTCCTTGTATTATCTTAGATAATTGACCTTGTAAATCTCCATGTCCTTATAAAGTCTTCCATGCCCTAACTGCTTCTGCAGCAATTTGTGAATATATAGCAGGATCATATTCAATTTGTTGCCGTTGACCCTCATAAGGTCCTTTTCCTAACAACATATCTAGATTTGTTTGAGGGTAACCGGCTGTTGCATTTCGCCTAGCTGTCTCTGTGCAAAATTCCTCATTGGCAACCTTCCATAACTAATATTGTCCTCCATTTAGCACAGATTTACACATGCTAGCCCAGTCTGCTGGCGTCATGTCCAAGTTGGTAATGGATTCAACCATGCTTACAATGAAGGGTGCTTGGGTACCATAGGTTGTTACATCCTCTTTTAGCTGCTTCACTGTTTTGAAATCTAAAACATGGTGATTTTGCTGCCTTCCTGCCGCCTCAAATACAGGGCATGCTAATCTTTGAGGTCCTGTCTCAGGATCCCATCTATCAACTACCGGGGTTGAGGGCCACTCAGCATATGTTGTCTCCATAGGCGGAGCTGTTGGTTGGACACTTACGCCCTCTGGTGATAGAAAGGTGTTAGTAGCAGCCTCCTGTTGTAACTTCCCATGATCGCTTTTTCTGCTCTAAACTTTCTTCCCATTTCTGACTATCTCGAAAGGCCTCCTCTTTTTCCTGATCTAATATGTCTTCTACCATAATCTGAACTGAAATCTTTGGACTAGGCAAACAAAATTGTATCATGGCAATGTGCCAACTGGCAGAGTTCCTGGGTTTTTTTTTTTCCCTGTCCCTTAAATCTTCACCATGATGGTCCCATTGTGATATATTCAACAACTCCTCCTTAAAAATCCATGGGCTACATTTTTGTATTGTATCAACATATGCCCTGACTGTTTTTGGTTTTACCGGGGTGCCTCCTTCCTCTAACAATTTACTTAACATTCTTTTGGTTTGTTTTTTACTAATTTATAATCTACTATAAAGATAACAGAACCCAACAAGATAACACAAAACAAAACCGAAACAGAATGAAACAAAAATGGAACAAAAATCGTTGTATCAATTTTCCTATTTTCTTGACATGTGCATTTGTGGTCTATTTCTATCTCTTCCTCGGGGGTGAACAACTTCAAACCTTGAGCCAACCATTTTTCCCAGTTTGCCTGAGAAAGTTCTAGGGATAGGCAGCTTGAAACAAAAACAAAACAAATCAAAACAAGAACACATTGTTTTTTGAAATGGTCACCCATTCTCTCGCCTTCCCTCAGGGGTGAGCAATTTCACT
Organism: Spermophilus citellus; assembly: GCF_964194105.1. NCBI lineage: Eukaryota > Metazoa > Chordata > Mammalia > Rodentia > Sciuridae > Spermophilus > Spermophilus citellus. Next base: position 134,345,598 of record NC_138192.1, read on the forward strand.
TACCTCTGAGCTTCAGGCGTTCCCCGCACGGACCACCAAATGCCGCAGTCTGGCTGGGCACAAATCACGAGCCACTCAAGCAGGAACAAACTTTATTTCTGAACTCCACTAGCACACTCCACACACGCTCCCCGGGAACTCTCCCAAACGCCACGTGGCTCCTTCAGGAACCACCAACCAGAACATCCTATCCGGTACTTCCCCAACCAATGTGAACTCTTCAGGAATCCCCGCAAGAGCTCACCCAGAACTCAACGGGAACTCTGCGAGAACTCAAAAGTCATCATCTTAATGACTCGCTGGCATCACCTCTCAACCACTACTTCTGGCAAAAATGCCATGCGTCATCCCGACTTGGCTGTGGCCCTCAACAGATTCCAGACAGATTGTACTCTAAGATACTACTCAGCCACAAGAAGGAATGGCTACTAAAACATGTCACATGAAAGAATCCCAGAAACACTACCACAGAAAGAATAGGGTACAAAGGATCCATAATCTGTGTTTCCATTTATATGAGATTCTAGAAAAGGCAAAATTATGATGACAGAAACCAGGTGGGTGTTCACCTAGGGTTGGGGAGGGGGAGGAGATGACTGCAAATGAGCAGAAGAGATGGCCAAGGGCACTGTTCTATGACTTGGCTGAGTGGTGGTGACATAATTTGTATGATCACTAAAATGCATCAACATGCACACTTGGACTGTGTGAATTTCATTGTATATACACAAGTATCGTACATAAATTTTAGGTGAAAATGCACATGTTGGGTGCAGAGGTATGTGATCCTAGGTGATCATGAGGCTGAGGCAGGAGGAGAGTGATATTGAGGCCAACCCAGGCAACACAGCAAAACCCTGTCTGAAAAAACAAAAGCAAAATATAACCATACATCTACATATATCATTGGCAAACCTCTGACAAACCAATAGTTAAAAAAAAATCTTTAAGACAGGTAGAAACATAAACAAAGCACAACAAATGAGAATTCCAGGAGACTGCTTTTCAGAAACATGTAAACCAGAAGCCAATGAAGTGACATTCTCAAAGTACCAAAAGAAAAAAGTCAATCAGAATTCTAATACTTGTACATTTATTAAATAATTGAGGGTGAATTTATTGTAGGTGGTTGTAGGGAGACCTGAAAGCAAATTACAAGAATCCAGTTTAGTTTGGGTATGTTATGGAAGGCCTGTAATCCTAGCAACTTCACTCTAGGCTGAGGAAGGAGGATTGCAAATTGGAGTTCAGTCTCAGCAACTTAGAGCGACACTGTTTCAAAAATAAATAAATAAATAAAAAGGGTTGGGGATGTAGGTCGGTGATAGAGGACCCCTGAGTTCAAGGGGCAGTACTGAGGAAAAAAAAACGTATGCAGTTCAGTATTTATTGATAAGCCATACAGCCTGACTTGAGACTGGTAGTCTACATAACCTCCCCCCATTTGAGCGTGGTAAATTCTTTCAAATGTGAAAATAAATAAAGATTTTTGGATACATAAAAGATGAAGCATTAGTTGCCAGCTTAATGGTGCAAAAATAAATACTAAAGAAGGAGTTCTTCAGACAGGAGTACGCACCGGGTGGAAATCTAGATCTACACAAAGAATGAAGAGTATGCAAAATGGTAAAAAGTGGATGTAAATTTAAAAGCCATAAAAGCATTCACTGGAAGAATAAACGCAGAATACAGAGCCCCCACACTGCCGAGAGGGTTTGTGCGGTCGGACAGGAGGTGGGACAGGGGACATCACGCAGTCCTCACCTTCCTGGGCGACGCGTTAGATCCTCCTTTATAGGAACAGAAATGAATTGTCAGAGAAAACAAGCCCTTGCCCAAGAAGCCGTGGAGTACCAGTGGGGCCAGACACCGCCTCCTCGTGTCTGTGGGAGGACTCGGCGCAGCCCGTCCATTCACCTGAGCCTACGCTCCCCTTGAACTGTGCCTGTCAGGCAGCGCAGGTCCTGGGAGCTACTTGTGCTAGGCGGCCCACCGCGGCCTCTGCCAGGGTGCAGAGCGGGCTGGTCAGGAGGTCAGCTGGGCAGCAGGGCAGCGGGACAGCAGGGCTACGCTGCGGAGGGGCGGGGCTGAGGAGCCGGCAGCGGAGCGGGTCAGGGGGACTGTGGGCGGGGCGAGCGCTGCGGTCAGGGAGAGGCTGTGGGCGGGGCTGCGTCCGGGGCGGGGCCTATGAGGGCGGGCTTCGGGAGAGGCGGGCCCCACGAGCGTCCGTTGCTAAGGCCTCGCAGCCCGGGCGACCGGGGGCGGGCCGCGCAGGCGCCGCGCGCGCTGCAGTGCATTGTGGGATGGGAGTCCGGCTCTCCACTGCGGCCCAGGGGACCCGGCGGGCGGAGCGGCGCGGGCGGGCAGCCGCGCGGCGGCACGGCCATGAACGCGGCGGTGGTGCGGCGGACGCAGGAGGCGCTGGGCAAGGTGATCCGCAGGCCGCCGCTGACGGAGAAGCTGCTGAGCAAGCCCCCGTTCCGCTACCTGCACGACATCGTCACGGAGGTGCGCGCCGGGAGGCGTGGGTCGGGCCGGGGGGCGCTGAGCCGGGAGATCGGCTGGGAGATGCCGACCGGGAGCGCAGGCCCGGCTCCTGCGGGGGGTCCCGTCTCGGGGGCCCGGGGACTGGACGCGGGGCGCTGTGCCCCTGCGCGCCTCCCCGGCCGAGCCGCGTCCAGCCCTGTTTACGTTTAATTTGAGTCTGGGCCCCGACCAGTCGCCCAGGCTGGCCCTGAGCTTGCGATCTTCCTGCCGCGGCCTCCCAGGTGGCTGGGGTCGCAGGCGCCCGGCCCCGGGAACCTTCCCGTTTCTTTCCTACCCACAGGCGCGTCTCTTCAGAGCCCTTCGGGGTTCTGCCGGCAGAACCGATTGTGTGACTTCCCCCTCTAACCCTGTCATTCCCCTTGGCCGCCCTGCAGCGTTCTCACGTGGAAGGTGCTCCGCAAGTCTTGGGAGGGTGGAGTTATTCTTTAGGCTCCCTCCTCAGAGTTTCTCTCACGACTGCTTGGTGCAGTCACCGGAGTTAGAATGCTTAATAAATACACGAAGGAGAATAAATATATTGGTTGTAGGAAATATAATACATATATTGGCTTTCTGAAAGGAAAGCTGTAAAAATGTCGTTTGATATTTGTTGATAAACTGCACAGCCTGCTTTAACTTGAGGTTATTGTCGCTGTGACTTTCTCACTTAAGGAAGGTGGATTTCTCAATGACAGGACGGTACTGATTTGTTAGTGCATCTCCAGTGAGCTGCACTGGGTACATAGAAATTGCACAACAAACATTCACTGTTTGGCAGTCTGTCCAGGTGCTTAGTAACTCAGGAGTGTTGCCTCAAGGGGTGGCAGCACCCATTTCAAGGTGCACCAGAAGGCTTAGGGGCCCAGGTGCTCTCTGGGACTTAGGGGTCGCGTTGCACGCTCCCAGGGCTCCTAGTCTCACCGAATGAGGGCTCTCAAACTTTATTCTCATTCCTTGTTGATTTTGGCCATCCTACCAGCTGTGGTGTGTACTCTCCTGGAACGTGTGCCTCTGTCCCAAACCTGCTCATGCAGAAAAGCTCTAGGAATCACCCACACTCCTGTTTTGACTGGTGGTCCCCTTCTCTTGGATTGCACAGCCCTTATAGCCTGTCCTGGATGGTGTATGGGGGAGGGACCCAGCTGTGTAGAGAGTCCCATGGGAGCCAGGCAGTGTGCTGTGTCACCACCACTCTGTGAAGTAGCAGGTGTCATCCCCTGATCCTGAAGGAGCGAAGAAGAACTGGCCTGCCTGCAGCCTGACCTGTTGGAGCTGAGGCTGCAAAGCTATACTTCATTTCCTGTGCTGCTCCTGGCAGTTCATAAAATGCAGGGCCACCCGAGGAATGCACCTGGAGGGAAGAGAAACTTTGAGGGGGAGGGAGCCTAAAGAATACTTCCATTCTCAGGACTTAGGGAGCACCTTTCAGTGAGAATGCTGCAAATAACCAAAAGGAATGGCAGGGTTAGAAGAGGGGAGTGCCACAGGGGAGTGTGCTCATCCTGGGAGAGCTTGTGGGTGGGGCTTAATGACCATGTCCTGGTTGGGATGGAGAAGGAACATTCAAGCAGGAATCCACTCTGTGGCCTGGTAGGCAGGTATGGAATGAGGTATATGCTCCATTGGGAGCAGGTCTGCTTTTCTTCTAAACTTTTTCTAATGCTGAAATTAATTTCTTTTTCGGTGTCAAGATAAATACACTGACACCTCCTTGACAAGGCATTAGAATGGCTGACGTGCTGAAAAGCATTTTTATATGGTGGGTGGAGAGTGCCCTGTGAAGATTCTTACTGCCCCGAATGTCTTGTTCAAGTCAGTGTCTAAATATGGAGCTGTAGCTAACTAACAGCGTTTTTCATTAGGTTAAACAAGGTTCTGTGACATTGTTTCTTGTTGCTTCCAGTTACTGCTCACAATATAAACTGCCTGCACCCTGGGAAAACCTCAACCCAGAAGAAGTGAGCAGTTGTCAGGAACATTAAGGGTGGGATGCTTTTAAGAGTCCGCATTCCAGCCATCTTCTAAGAACAAAGCCAAACAAAACAACGCAGTAGTTGGCTGACTCCCAGGCCTGTCTTTTGCCATTGGTTTTTAAAACCCAACTCACAGTAATAAAGCTACAGCTGACCTAGGACACACATCTACAGGCCTCCGGAGGATACACCTGATATTTTCTCTTCTGTTTCATTTTTTAGAAAATCCATTGTTTTGATTGTTCAGTAACCCTCACATTTTTAATTACTCTGACCTTAAGATATCCAGGATGCTGGGTGGGGGACAGGGAGGGACAGAGCAAACCACGGCCCTTTCAGGATATTTCAGGGTTCAGGTTACCTGAGGGGGAGGGGCAGGTAGGGGGAGAACAGAAGTGATGACATAGATGCATGGTATCCCACCATCCTAAGAAGTGAGGCGGACCCATCTGGAGATTCTGGTTTGGATGCCCAGGCTAAGCTCTTCCTTTTCCTTCTGGTCTCCATTCCTGCCACCGTGCCTGGAGGACTCCAGTGAAGCTCAGAGTGGCCTGGCCTCTCTGTGTTAGAACTGCCCGGTCTTGTAAGCATAGTTTGTGTCCTTAAGTGGTTGCAAAGAGCCTCTGGGTCAGGCCCTGCAGGACTCTGGAGGCCTCAGACTCCTGCTGTCTCACACTTCTCTGGATCCCTTAAAAATTTAGAAATACTGACCTTTTATAATACAATAGAAACAATTCGTGAAAGCTTTTAAGTTGGCTGATGGGCTGCATTAACCTTTGAAATACTAATTCTGCTTTTCAGTTGATAAATCAGCACAACATGCTCTGGCCACAAACAAGATTTATTCCATCCGAATTTTTCCGTCCCTCATGGAGTAGATTTCTTTGATTGGTCAAGTGCTTCCCTAATGCCCTCTTCCCCAGTTCTTCTGTTAGCTTCTGGGTCCAGTTCAGGTCTGCTCTCCCCTAGGAAGCGGTCCCTGGCACCTGGGCCCTCCCCTCCTGTGGGCTGCCCTGGCACCCCTGGGTGTGGGCACTCTTTGTGCTTGCAGCCAGGATGTCCTGAGGCCTGGTTGTGTTCTGTGTCACAGCATTCTGCACTCATGACGTAAACATTTGTCAAGAGTGGACAGTGAGACTCCTAGGCGCTGGTGGGGGGTCAGCGGATGTCCTGGGAGGTGCATGAATTTCTTTTTTGTGTTTTGAAGGTGATTAGGACCACTGGGTTCATGAAAGGCCTCTACACAGATGTTGAGATGAAGTCAGATAACGTCAAGGTAGGTTGGCGCGGGGCTCCTCCTCTCCCTGTCCTTCCCCTGAGTGAACAGATGGTTTTAGGCCGCGGCTACCCCTTTTGTGAGGAAAATGCTGTGTGTAGTGGGGAGACGAGGCCCTTTAACTCACGAATGGCGTGGACCTTTCTCATTTCATCTTCTTGTTTGTGGCCAATGCATGTTGTGCTAAATTTATCAACTGAAAAGCAGAATTAGTATTTCAAAGGTTAATGCAGCCCATCAGCTAACTTAATAGCTTTCATGAATTTTGTTGTGTTATAAAAGGTCAGTATTTCTAAATTTGTCATATATCTAAAAAGTGCTTTTTCTATAAAGAGGATCTATCCCATGTCTTTCAAACATTCTGATGATAATGCAAACTCTTTGAAGTATGTTAATATTTCTATTTTAAATGGAAACATTTCAGGATAAAGATGCAAAAATTAGCTTCCTCCAGAAGGCCATAGATGTGGTCATGATGGTTTCAGGAGAGCCTTTGTTGGCAAAACCAGCCCGAATCGTGGCCGGGCACGAGCCTGAAAGAACAAACGAGCTGCTTCAGATAATTGCAAAGTGCTGCATCAACAAGGTAATGCTGCTTCAGATCATTGGAAAGTGCTGCATCCACACGGTGACACTTCAGCACTGGCATTTTGAACTTAGTAGTGCTGAGTGGCAAGAAGTGGAGGGGGAGTGAGTGACTAAATATTGTGGGAGGTGTTTAAGGGGGAGTTCCAGTGGTACCCATTGAACCCTGCACTTTGAGTTGGGTCCCACGTATTCTGGAGCTTCTGTGATTGTGAGCCAGGGCCTGCAAAACACAGGATGGCAGGCTTTCTGTAGTACGTGGGGCCTCGTAGGTGCTTTGCTTTTGGCCTGGCAGCCCGAAGCTGTCTTTTGAAACTGGTGTTGCCTCCTTTGTGGACAGCGTTTTACCCGCCCAGGGCAAGGGGCGCTGTAGGAGCTGCTCCTCAACTTCCGTCCTCGCCTCCCACACCTGTGCCCCCTACTCCAGGCACCACAGGCCTACACTGGGCTTGCTCCACCTCTTGGTGTCCTAGCCTCAGAGTGTGCTAGTTTTTAGGGAATGAGGTGGTCGAGTCACCTCTGAAGGCCCTTTCTGCTAGGACCCTGATCCCAGTGGAGGTGGAGAGGTTTGTGAGTTGTGTGGTTTTCAGCTTTACTGCTCCTGAACCACACTCACGTCCACCCTGGGCAGCATAGGTGGGACTGGACCAGGACTTAGTGATGAGTCATTAGTCATGGTGATCAAGAGACACAGGGCTTTGTCTATGATAATGACATTTTCTTTTAATATTTCATTCAAATTTTACTCATACAAAATCTGTCGAATGAACTCTCTTTGCTGGCGTTTGTGTTGTTGCCTGTGCTGATCTCGTTTTTGCCTTGCATTCACCTCTTGGCCTGCGGAAAAAGCTCTCCAGCGAGGACGCAGTGCGGAGAGTTCTGGCTGAAGAGAAGGCGGACGCGAGAGGAAGGGCCTCCCGGACCTCCAAGCCTCACGAGTCGGACAATAAGAATGTGAGGGAAGACGATTCAAGAGCTCACAGAGAGAGAGAGGTGACTGCAGTGGCACATCTTTAAGAATGAAACGGTCTTTTTGCAGTTTAGGTAAAAACGTTTATATTTATGTATACATATATTTTTAGGATAGAAGAAATTCAGAAGTAAAAGAGAGAAGTACAAGCAGAGATGGAAAACAGAGAGAAGAACTGAAAGAAGAAAGCAAATTAAGAGAAAAAGAAAGGGACAAGGAGAAGATGAAGGACAATGACCGAGACCGACACAAAGACGCGGAGAGAGACAAGTACCGGGAAGGGGAGAAGGAGAAAAGCAGAAGCAGGGCCAGGCAGGAGCGAGAGAGGGACAGAGACAGAGGCAACAAGGACAGAGACGCAGACCGGGACAAGGAGCGGGAGAGGAGGGGCGAGGCAGGGCGGGAGAAGGAGCGGCACCGGGAGCGGGACCGGGAGCGTGACAAGGGCAAGGACCGGGAGCGGCGGAGAGCGAGAAACGGGGAGCACTCCAGGGACCCCGACAGGGAGAAGAACCGAGAGCAGGAGAAGCTGGAGAGAAAGGTAACAGCCTGGGAACTGGCTTTTTGGGGGGAGCCGGCCGTTCCTGAGGGTTTCCTTCTGTGGCGGTTTAAAATTGTGCATTCCTGGTGGGAACCCAGCGAGGTCACGGTTCTGCCAGGGTGCCTGGTTTTAAACGCATGGCCATTCTTGAAGAGCATGTGGTGGCCCCGGGGGCCCAGAGGACTGTGTGGTGAAGGGCGAGCGGAGGACCAGGCAGGGCTGACGGGGTCTTCAGACCAGTGAACCCCGGGTGGCAGGTCAGTCACAGGCCTTCCTGGGCCTCTTTGTGAGGAGCGCTGCTCTGGGGATGGCGGGAGGTAGCTTGGAGGAAGCTGGGAAAAGACCGCGGGGCGCTTGCTCTTTGTGAGCTTATTCCGTTTTCAGGGGTTGAGTTCATTTGCCCAGTTGCCCTTGTCATCTTGCCAGATGTGCCGAGATATGTTGCTTTGCACCTCTGTGACATGGCTTGCACTTGTGTTTGGTGGAGCTGGTCCCTGGCGTCATTGGAAGTGGCGTTTCGGCAAGGTCAGTGGCTGTGTGGTCTCTGGAGCTTGGGCACTACTGAGTTTGTTAAGGAGTAGAGACACCAAGTCTTTTGGACACTGGCAGATCGGTACAATAAGACCTCAGGTTACTGTAATTCTTTTTATATTTATTTATTTTTTAGTTGTAGTTGGACACAGTACTTTATTTTGCTTATTTATTTTATGTGGTGCTGAGGATTGAACCCAGGGCCTCGCACGTGCTAGGCGAGTGCTCTACCGCTGAGCCACAACTCCAGCCCCTGTCATTCTTGTTTAATGGAATTTTCAGGTAATTTTACGACTGGCCAGAATCCTTGAGTTTCAGACTGTGTCTTCTAAATGAGCAAGTTGCCTTTCTAGATGCCCTTCTTGTGGGACATCATCCGGGGAAGACAGGACAGTGGTCTGGTCTGTGGCTGCTGGCAGGGGAGGCAGAGGTCTGGCCTAGCTCCTGGACTGCCCAGGTGATGCAGCTGGGCAGTGAGAGGCAAGGCCTGGGCTGGCCTCCAGCTCCCTGCCCCCACTGGCCGTCTTTTTCAGTAGTGCTGCCTCTGGGGCATCCCTGTCCCCAGGAGTGGGCTCCACAGGACTGACCTTGCTGGAAGTCTGTAAACTGGTTTTTCTCTGCAAGTCGGCATAAACTTTTCTCTGCCCGCTGCAGCAAGCAAGGGGGCACCTATCCAAAAAGATGTGGTTTTGTTAGTATTTGAAATTGGTATTCTAGGGGGGACTGTCAGGTTGTAGTCTTCATAGTATCGCTTTCCCTCCATTCACGTCTGGAGTAACTAACACACCCTGGTTCTGTGCCATAAAGACCTGGGGGCCCTGGAGGGTGAGAGTGCAGCCTCCCTCTTTACCACTTTTTAGCAGCCTGAGAAAAAGTATTTCGCCCTGATCTGCTTTTTGTAGCTGGTGTGTTCTGGTATATTTGTAGGTGCTGGCATGTTCTGGTATATTTTTTGTGTGCATGAGACAGCCCCTGAGTGGACAGCCTCCTCAGCACTTGGGGTCTTCAGATAGAGCCTCCCATATTGAGTTCACTGAAATTGCCAATGCTGCAACTAGTCACTTTAATAGAGTGAAAGAAAATTCTAAAGATAAATGTTTGCAGGCTGATATTTGGGATGTGTGAGAGCCAAGTGGGAAAGATGGTTTTGTTGAGAAGGGCTGGAGGCCATAGTGAGGTGAAGTGGATTTGCTTAGGTCTTTCAGGTGATTCTGTTTGCCTGGCCTTTGTGAATCTGGGGCGTCTTTATTAGCTGTGCTGATCTGGACAACAGCAGCAAGGTCTCCTGGTCAGAAGCACCATGCAGGTATGAGCTGCCGTGAGGTGCCTCTCAAAGATCCTGGTTCAAGTGACTTGTAAAATGGCCCTGAGGATGTCAGTCCTTAGTGGAGGCAGGAGATGGCCGTTCAGGCCCTGCTCTGCCACATCACTGCCCGCTCTGGCCAAAGCCTGACTGTCTTGGAGGGAGGGCGACAGGAGTGCGCAGGCTGCCCAGACAAATTCTTTCTTTTATTTTATTGGCAGTCCTGGGAGGTTAGCCCAGGGCCTTGCATGACGCTGGCAAGCACTCCACTACTGAGCCACATCCCCAGCCCTTTTTATTTTTCTTTGGAGACTGGGTCTCACTAAGTTGCTGAGACTGATCTGGAACTTGCCATCCTCCTGCCTCAGCCTCCTGTGAGTTGCTCAGGTTATAGGTGTGCCCCCGGCCTGCCCATGGTTTGTGTGGAGGACGGTAAGAGAGACGGAGGCATCCTGAGAAGTCAGGAGTGCTACGGGGGTATGGTGTGGTGGCTGGAGCCCAGGTGCCAGGTTAGACTGGCCGTCCATGAGCCCCAGATGTCACCCTACATGGTGAGCACATGAGTGTGGCACCTGCTGGGCCCCCTGACCATTGGGTGATGACCACCTGTACCATCTGATGTGTCTGTCTGAAGAGCATGTTTCATTGTTGAAATACTGAACGAGTGTCCTTTGACGTCCTGTGTCCAGAGGTGTAGATGGCATTGACAGGAGTCGTGGCTTAGGAGGGTGCCTTCCTGACTGTCTGTCTGCAGCCTTTGCTGATGAAGAGTCACGCCATTCCAGTTGCCCCATTATTAGAAGATGCTCAAATATCAGAAGACGGACAGATATTTTGTGGGCCCTAGAGTTTAAATTCATCCCATCCCATTCTGCACCTCCTGGGCTGTCATGGTCGGGAGATTGGCCTCTGCGTAGTCCCCTGTCAGGCAGGAATGTTTGGTGTCCTAGCCCCGGTGCTGCTCGCCAGGAGCACTGAGGTTCCAGCAGCAGTGACCGGACGGGCTGCTCAGGTCTGTGCAAAGGGTTGTCTTGTTTGTACGTCAGCATCATGGACCAACGGACCAGCGCTTGAGTTGTTTTTAGGTATTACAGATGTGAATATTTCCAAAATTTGAAGGAAAAAAAATATATATTTTTTTACAGTCAGCAAGTTCAGGGGAGATATCTAAGAAGTTTTCAGATGGATCCTTTAAAGACTCCAAGGCGGAAACAGAGGTAGAGTTTAAACAGCAGTTTCCAGAGGTGTGACCTGGAGTTGGGTCGTGGATGTGTGTCCTCCCTGGACCAGTGGGGCTGTGGCTGGGGAAAGGCTGTCTCAGGAATGGTGGAGTGGCAAACCTCCTGGCACGTGTCGGGTGGTTTCTGGGCCTGCACCTTTGGTGAGCGTGATGTATGGTGCTGAGGGGAGTGGTGACAGGGGCATCGGGGTGGGAAGGGGACTGAGTTGGGGGCTGGTGGGGAAGGGAGGGCCCGCTGAGGCGCTCACTCAGTTCGGCCTGGCAACGCTTGGGACCCCACAGTGTTTCCTGTGGCTGAGGTCTGCTCGTGGCCTGTCGTCCCCGTGAGGCCATGCTGTAGAGGTTGGCGAAGAGACCCTTGAGAGCTTAGCTGACTTCTATAATTGTCTGACGGTAGGGACATGGAGTCAGCCCCACGAGGGTGGGGGGCCACTGGGGCTGCTCTGGGGAGAGGGCGTGAGAGTGCAGTCGTGTTGAGGGCGGGCGGGGTCTGTGCTGCCTCTCCCACTGTGTTCTCTAGAAACACAAGGTGAGAGGTCTTACTTTCAGAGTGGCATAGAAATGCATTTAAGTAGTTCAGTACAGTTGTGTGTCACATGGCAGTGTCTCAGTGGCGGACTGCACGTCCAGAGGTGGTCCCACGCTGGTCCCACATTTGTCCCACTGGCATCTCAGTGTGCGCAAGTGCCCTCCAGGGCGTTGGGCCTTGCAGTCCTCTGACAACTGTGACCAGCATTAAGCACGTGTGACAGGCAGTGTTTCTCGAGCGCCCTTAGCAGATTGCTGAGCTGCCTAGGGCTGCACAGAGAGGCCTGTGTGGAGGCTGGAAGAGGTCTGGACTCCCTCTTGGGTCCCGAGCACGTAACTGCACCGCGTGGCAAGTCCCCTAAAGCCTGTGCTGCTGCTGCTGTTTTCATACTTGGTTTCCTTGGGCAGAGCTTGAACAGTGAGTCTGGTGCTATTGCTGTGTGAAGCTTCCATTGATTTTTGTCTTTTCTTCTCTCTAAGGCTGAGATTTCCACCACAGCGTCCCGGTCATTGACATCAAAAACATCAAAACGACGATCCAAAACTTCAGTGGAAGGTACTGCCGAGCTGACTGTGGCTCAGATGTGGGTCTTAGCTCTGTTGCCTCTGTCCCACTCTCTGGTAGCAGACTCGTGGCTGGTCACAGGTCTGCCGTGCCTGGAAACAAACAGTGGGGAGAACGCACGTGTACACACTTGTGTGAACTCACACCACTCAGGGCAAAGCCGCCCTTTTTGCTGCAGACCTGTGCTGGAATTAAAAGGGGTGATTGGATTTTCGTTTTCCGGAGTGTGTGTTGGTCGTCGGGTCGCAGGGCTCTTGTCTTTCCCATTGGGCATGAGGAGCACACAGGCAGATGACGCAGGAGTGAGCACTAGACTCATGCAGAAAGCTACGCTCACAGGTCTGGCCTGGGGTTTGGCTGAAAATGGAACGTTACTGTGACACACCAGCAGCAGGACCAGAGAGGCAGGGAACGCAGGGCTGTGCTGGCCAGAGCCGCTCTTGCTGGAGGCTCTGAAGAGCAGAAGAGGTTTCTGAAACTCCACGCTTTCCCGAATCCTGTAGGTTAGGGTGGGACAGCGTGGTAGTTGGAATTATCCAGAAGTGAACTTACATAAGATCTGTCCCTTCCCAACAGTCAGTGAGTGATGCTCTAGGGACGTCCTCTCGGTGGTGCCCTGTCCCAGCCCAGAGGAGTGAGCGCTGGCACGGGGCTCCTCTATAGGTGCCCTCTGCCCACCCTCCAGTGTTTTAAAGGCTGAATTTTTGGTGGGTACTGGCACTCGACCACTGAGCCACATCCCAGCCCTGTTTTGTATTTTATTTAGAGACAGGGTCTCACTGAGTTGCTTAGCGCTTTGCTTTTCCTGAGGCTGGCTTTGAACTTGCAGTCGTCCTGTCGCAGCCTCCCAAGCCATTGAGATTACAGGTGTGTGCCACTGCGCCCGGCAAGGCTTTCTTACTTTTTTTTAAATATATTTTTAGTTATTGATAGATATTATTTTATTTATTTATATGTGCTGCTAGGAATCGAACCCAGTGCCTCACACATGCCAGGCAAGTGCGCTACTGCTGAGCCCCAGCCCCAGCCCCAGCCCCAGCCCCAGCCCCAAGGCTTTCTGATTTTGATAGACAAAAAATTGGGAAGTTTAATTCCTAGTGAGATTACATTTTTTCATGTGTGTCCCTAGTTTTGATTGGGGTCTTGGATTTGTCTGTTCTTTCTTGATTCCTCATTGACTGTCTGGAGATGCAAGAGTTCTTGTTATTTTGTGTGAACTCTTTGTATGTTAAGGACCTCAGCCAATTTTTAAGTAAGTGTGTTTTTTATATTTTTGCGCTTCATTTTTACTAATTATGTTCAGTTTGGTTTTGGATTTGCCTGAGTGCTTAATTTTTATGTGATTGAAGCTTTTGGTAATTTGTGTAAAGATTTGTGACTTGAAGATTTGTGTTTTAGCATACATTTTAATATTGAGTCTTCGTATTCATCTCTTACTTTCATTCCTGGCATATGCCAAGGCGCTGGCTTATTTTTTTAGAATTCTTTGCCTGCTGTGCCGGGATCACTTGCTAATTAAGGGTACCTTTCTGCCTGATGGCTTAGTTGCACCCGTCAAGGTCTGGGATCTTGTTCGCTTTCCACTTTCACTGGTCTCTGTTTTACTACTGTTTCCTGTCAGTGTTCTTTTCAGAAAAGTTTTAAGCCATTTTACTTGCTTATCTGTTCAGATGAATTTTAAAATTGCCACATGACTCAAGAGCCCCCTGCAAAGGGAGCGGCCACTTCTCAGAGGGTGGCTGCCTCCAGCTGCAGTCTGCAGGGTCTGTCCAGGTGGTGGCTGAGTCGTGTCTGTTTTCGTGTTTGGAGATGCTGTCTTTCCCCTTGTTGTTAGTGGCTTGTTGGTTTCACTGACTGCTCTCACTATCTGCACTCTGGCCTTGCTGCTCATCCTAATCCAAGGGATCTTGGTTGCTTCTTCGGGTTTCCCGAGCTCACAGCTGAGGCATCTCCATCTCTGGCATGCAGGGTGTTCCTTCGTCTGTGTGTACGGCCGCCTTCTGCTGTGGGCTCTTTCTTTCTGAGTGCTCTTCAAGAGTTTTCTATTGGAGACTGCACCCTTAACGGCAGTGAGCTTCTCAGCGGTCAGCAGTTCAGGGGCTCCTGTTTTTGCTGCTGGCTGGCCAGGCACTGACCTGGCCCAAGTCTGTCCCAGCTGAGCTGGTGCTCGGCCCAAACCTTTGGCCTTGCTTGGGTGGGTTGGTACCTGGGCAAACACCTGGACCCGGGGGTGCTCAAGGCATGGGACCTCTGTGCCCTGCATCTACTAGAGTATGGCACATGTTCATAGGATGAATGTGGACAGCCGTACTAGCCTACAGAACCCAAGGCCAGTCCACAGAAGAGTAGGATAATTTTTGCTAATTCATGAGGAGTGTGTTCTAAAGGAAATCATAACTTGGAATTAGTGTGTTTGGTTTCATTCATGTGGTAACTCTGCAGCATTACAAGTTAAGTGTAATACATATTTTCGTTGTGCAATTTCATGTCAGGAAGAAGGGACTCTAGAACCAGTGAACACAGTCTTTCCCCAGAAAAAGAACGTAACTCTTCCTGCACTAAAGCTAAGAAGGAGCATGCTGGGAAACAGCTCGGTAAGACTAAGCCACAGTGGGACTGAGAGCGCGTGTCTGCCTGGGGCAGTTGTTCGCCACCTGATTCTGTGCCTCGGCGCCATCACAGAGCAGGGGAGCCTCACAGAGGGTCACGTGGGCCTGGCCAGAGTGGAGGAGGGCAGAAGGACAGCTGCTCCTGGGCCGCAGGGCTGTTCTCAGCAGCCAAGGGTGTGCTACCCTAAGTCTGCTTGGGACTGAAATTATCCAGTGAAGCCTTCCTTTCTTTATTTGGAAGACATTTATACTCATGAGGAGCTGAGAGGGTGCCTGCATCCATGTTGATTAGTGATGAGGATTTTTAGTGAAAAAGGAAGCCAGGAAAAGCAGGGAGGAAGGCAAGGCAGGGAGGGCCTCTGTCTGGGGACATCTGGACAGGTGACTCGCTGGGGAGGAGGACCTGCAGGTGTCCAGGGACCCTGAGTAGAGACCTGAGCTGGTTGGACTTGCTGCATGCAGGGCAGGAAGCCCAGCTGTGGAGCTGGGGAGGAAGGAGGGGCACTGTTGGGGGAGGAGCTGCCCCAGCAGGGGCCTGGGGCCTCTGCCCTGTGTCTACAGGTGGCTGGTGGCTGGAAGACCTGGAGGGCTTTGAGCAGGACAGACAGGACAGAGTCAGGGTGTGTGTTTTAAAGGGCCTCCTTGTAAGATTGGAGGGCAGGAGTGGAGGCCTGGCACAGCGGGGAGCTCGTGGCGACTGGGTGGGGAGTGTGTTGGCTTGGACCAGGTGTCGGTGGTGATAGCAGTGGGGTTCAGGGTGTGAGGGGCAGGAGAGACGACACGGCTGTGCCGATGGACGGGGTACCACTTGTTTCAATGAGAGGAATCCGAGAGAAGACCGCTTTGGGAGGTTCTGGGCACCTGCGCAGTGCAGCTTGCTGAAATGGCAGGCTGCTGCATGGGTGGCTGTAGCAGAACACAGGTCTGACTGCGCACGCGGAGGTCCTCGAAGACGGTGGGATGTGAGACCTGTGATCAGGGAGAGGCCATGATGATGTTTACAGCCGTGGCTTTGGGGGAACAGTGTGTGTTGAGCTCTGCGGGGGACGGGACTCCAGGGCAGTGGGCAGAGGACAGGGCTGCTGTTAGGAGAGGCTGTCCTGGATGTGAGGAGGGCGTTTCAGGGAGGGGAGGGGGCTTCTGTCCAGTCTGTGGGAACCGAGTGGAGGCTGAGAGTGGACCACTGAGAGGACATGGTGGTGTGTTGGTGGCCCTGACCCAGACCCCTATAAATCCCAACTAAAGCAAGCAGATACTGAAACCTTTGTAATATGTTAATTTGTTGTTAACTATTTTATGTCAGGAAGGAAGGAGGATAATATTTCAGGTAAAAGTTTAGACCCCATAACGTCTGGATTAAATGACGAACCAGATCAGGAAACTACAGCTTCAGAAATAGGTAAGAAAAAGGTGTTCTCTAGTTTAAGTTCCTCAACACCTTGATGTACAGTTGCGACATCTTGGTGTAGTTCTAAGTTTTTTTGTATTATTCTTACCACTCCAGTGTTAGTCAGATTTTTTTAACATTGTGCTGAAGATCAGAAATGACTTGATGTTTTATTTTCTTTAATTTTGCTCCATGTGACAGCTTTAAGTTAATCTTTACATGAATATTTAACTTCTATTTTTTTATGTCAAAGTGCATTCTTAATTTTGCTATTGGAATTTTTTTTAATCTTTAGCCTACTGTGCTGCTAGAATTTCTCCACAATAAAGATTTTAGGCAGCACGTCTGCAACACACTGCGCTTGCCCATTCACAGCCAGCACTGATGGTGTGCCGCTGCGCTTGGGTGGGCAGTCCTCAATGAAATATCAGTCCTGCCAGTCTTCTGTGTCCCGAGACCAAATTCTTCAGAAATATTAGAATTTTTGAGTTGTATTCAAGAAAAAAAATAGTGTAAATTTCTTCTCGGAGAAGATAAAAGTTTTTGTTTCCATCTGCATTTTTAAGATTCTGGAAACGTGGCTAGAATGGCGAGGGGCCTTCTCTGAGTGGTGTCTTCGAGGACTTCCCTCGCTGGGAGGGGTGCTGTGAGTGGCTGATGCCTTGGTGTGGCGGGCGTGGTGCGGAAGCCCGGAGGCCGTGCTGGGTCACTGTTCCAAGCAGGCAGCTGTAGGCCTGGAGCAGTGAGGGGGCTGGGCTGTCGGGTGAGTTCTTACTCCACTGTGCACATGTGCATCACATTCAGCCCCATCTTGTACTGGATCTTATATTTAAGGGACCTTTTTTCGTCTCCAGGCTCCTGTGGGGGATCTGGCCAGGTGTCCTGTGCTGCAGGAGAGGGTGAGGGCAGTGGTGAAGGCTTGGAGGAATGGCAATTGGTAGGCCATGGAGTGACCTGTGTCAGTGTAGCTGGGGACACCACGTTCACACCTTTCCCACTCACTACCTCCTGGCCTGGAGCACATGCACGGATGGGTCCTCCGAACACAGTGTGCTCATCGCAAATGGTTGTACAAATGCTCGCCTTGAGTTTGGTGTCTGGACAGCAGCTGAGTGACAGGCGTGCTGTGTGACAGGTCACTAGCTGAACAGACAGCCCCAGATCAGGCTTGTGGACTTTAACACAGGTTGAATACCAGGCGTGTATTGAGCATTTCATGGATTTTATTTACAAGTGTGAAAATAGTGAAACCTGGGGCGTGAAGAGGTGCACACTGCAAACCTTGTTTCTCAGTGGGGTGTTTTGTGGGTGAGAATGAAGCTTGGTTGTCCAGCGGGGAGCATAGCCCTGCTCACATGTGCTCCCCGGGGCTGGGAGAGGCCCTGGTCCCTCTTTTTCCTCCTCCACCCTTCCCTTTGGGCTGGGGTGCCTTCACAGTCACCCTGCTGCTCTGTGGGTGCTGTTGGGAACTCCTGGAACTCAGAGGCTGCAAGCTGAGCATGGTTCCCAGGCCCCCTGCCCTGGTCTGGGGAATAGGCCTTTCCTCACCGCTACCTCTCATGCCTAAGTACTTCAGAGGAGAGGAAAGCGGCCGTGTGGGTCAGAGTGCTGGCCACACCTGTAATCCCGGCAACTCAGGAGGCTGAGTTAGGAGGATTGCAAGTTCAAGGCCAATCTGGGCAATTTAGTGACACCTTTTCTCAAAAAAGAAAACAAACAACAGTGAGGTGGGGGATGTCACTTAGGGGTAGAGCACGCTGGGTTCAATCCCCAGGGCCAAAAAGGGAAAAACAGGTGCAGGCAGCTGTGGTGTGCTGATGCAGCTCAGTCGCCAAGACTCTGAGCCTGTGCTGGGGCCTGCCAGGCCCGCTGACCCTGCTGTCTCAGGTTGTCCGAAGAGAACTTGTGGGTCTTGTTTTTAGCATTTTGCATTTTGGATGAAGAGTTTAAAAAGGCACTCAACTGTTCCTTTTTAAAGTGTGAATGGTTTCTTCCTGCTCTCCAAGTTGTAATGCCAGCTGTAGGCTGTGCCTTTTCTTAACCTATGACAATTCCAAGTTCTCTGGAATGTAAACTGTACCTTTCTTTTGCTTAGTTTCTCTCATTTCCTTTTTTTTTTTTTTTTGGTACCAGGAATTGAACTCAGGGGCACTCGACCACTGAGTCACACTCCCAGCCCTATTTTGTACTTTATTTAGAGACAGGGTCTCACTGAGTTGCTTAGCACTTCGCTTTTGCTGAGGCTGGCTTTGAACTCGTGGTCTTCTTGCCCTCTTTCCTTTTTGTTGCATGGTTTAAGTTTTTAAAAAAATATATATATTTATTTTTTAGATGTAGTTGGATACAACACCTTTATTTAGTTTATATATTTTTATGTGGTGCTGAGGATTGAACACAAGGCCTCGCACATGCATGCCGCTGTATCACTGACTTATATCCCCAGTTTTTTTTATCATGAAAAATACAAGAAAGTAGAAAGAATAGTGCAATTTATACTCAGGCACTCACCCAGGCTGAGTGGTTCCAACATTATGCTTCACTTTAGCTCTATATTTTTATGAATGATTTCAAGACATATTGCAACATCCTAATAATATATTTTTAAATACTTCAGCATGCAGCTCAAAAAATAAAATGAGATGGTCTACATAGCCACAGAATTCTTACCTCACTGAACAGAATCATAATTTCCCAATAGTAACTATTTTTATTCCAAAATGTTTTTCATGTTTAAAAACCCCTGGTTCTGTGAGGACATTTAGTAGCCAATTGACGAGGCTGCAGTCTCTGAGGCCGCTGTAGAAGGCGGACTGTCGGGACTGCCTGCAGCGGCTCTGTGGGCAGCCATCCAGCGGCTGGTTTCAGTCACAGGACCTGATGGACTGCAACTCAGGTCTGTGTCCAGTGGCAGCCCCAGGGTCTGAACTTGGGAAGTCTGGTGCCAAGGCCCTGTCCTTCCCTGTGGGATTTCTTGCTTACTAGATAGTTCCAGATAGCAGATTATGTGGAGGCAATGATTGTTTCACCCTGCATAGTAACTTTGATTTCTTAATAAGTGCATTATTTTAGTCTTTTAAAAGTATTATTCAATAAACTGGTTGATTTGCCCTTTGTGAGTAAAAATTGATTGTAGTGTTTTTAGTGAGTATATAGCCTATTTGTATGTCCTTTGTGTTTGTGGGAACTTGGGGTTTAGTAAAGCTTATTTAAGAATTCACTAGAACTTGGAAAAGATAAATTCATCTCCTTGAACTCCAGACAGAAGACAGTACATTTGCATCGACCTGCTATGATCCTGGGTTCTATAGAATTCAGAGAATCTGTGCTGTGCCCAGTTGTACACACCTCAGCAACTTGGGGAGCTGGGGCAGGAGGGTCGAATGTTAAAGGCCAGCCTCAGCAACTTAGTGAGGGCCTGTCTCAACGTAAAAAAATAAAGTGTTGAGTGTGTGTGACTCAGGGGTAGAGTGCCCCTGAGCTTAATCCCCAGTACTGCAAATAAATAAGTAAATAAATAGAACATCTTGGACACTTTTAAGTAAAATATGACAACTTAGGTTTGTTAGAGTGCTTCATTCTAAAATTGACAAATCTACAACTGCCAAACATATTTATTTTTAGATCTTAATATTTTATATTCATTCTTTGGCTACCCTTTAGGAAACATCATAAGTAATTAGCTGTTAGACTGTTTAAATCAACATAATTTTTACAGAGATTTCCTTCAAAACTGTATGTCATGTGGCTGGGGTGGTGGCTCAGTGGTACGGCACTTGCCTAGCTTGAGTGAGACACTGGGTTCTATCCTTAATACCACATACAAATCATTTTTTTTTAAAGTGAAGATATTGGGTCTATCTACAACTAAAAAAAAATATTTTGAAAATACCATCAATTTAATGTAATTCTATTACCTAAATAAAGCAGTTATTTGCTAGTTAATGACAGGTTGATTCTGATGTAAGCTATTTCTTTAAATGGTTTTAAGACATCTAGGATTGGGTTTGGGGGATGTTTTTCCAGTTTCATCTTTATTTAGACAGTGGTGTGTCTTGGACCATGGGTCGGTTTTTCAGCTCTGGGTCCTGCCATAATTCAAAACCTCTTCCTCCAGCACCTCCTGTGCCCTTTTTGTTTTTAATAGGGAAATATTTTATTTTATTTCTCAGGTATTCCATTTCTTTTCTATTTTCAAGACTTCAGAGCACAGTGATGAGACCCTGTTTTGTGATTCTCAGTATGTCTAGGAGAGTACATGTGTCAGGATACCTTTCTTTTCCTCCTGCTTTCCTGGAACAGCCGGCTCCTGGGCCTGACTGTGGTGGGAGCCAGCAGAACCAAGTGGTTCTGTGGGTCCGACTGGTTCTAGAAGTGGAGGTGGATGCGGGCTGCTTTGCCCAGGGAGGCCCAAGAGTCCCTCCTGGGTCAGTGGGCTGGGAGGGGCCTGCTCACAGTCTGGTGCCCAATCCCAGAGCCACAGTGCAGGAGGAACATTTTAGATTGTTTTCAAAGCTGCTTTTGTCAGTTTGGTCAACTTGCGGCATGGGGAAAGGTGGGCGTGTGAGCTCTGGTTAGCTGTAACCCAGAGGGCTCGGGATGCCACTGATCACCAGCCCTTCAGGGTACAGTCTGAGTGACCGATTTTAAACTGTTTTATGTCAGGAACCAAAGAAACCATTACTAACTCAACTAGTGTTTCAGATGATAACTCCACTACTCTGTGGCGTGAGAGCGTTGAGCCCGACCCAGCAGTAAAGCAGAAAGGTAAGAACGGCCAGCATGCACCTTGCTGGGGGGAGGAGACTGCCCCAGGGTCGGCCACTGCCGGGCACTATGCCTGCTCCCATGGGTGCAGCTGGGTAGGGTTTGCCCTGGGGCTTTTCCCATGAGTGACAGAGGCCACTGCTGGTAACAGGCGGCATCCTGTGTGAGGGCAAGTGGCAGCATTCATGACTCTGGGGCTGCCATAGATGGTCCCTGAATAGAAAGCCTGCTGCTCTCAGAGCTCGCTGCCCTGCCCAGAGCTACCCCCTGGAGGGCTCTCAGGCTGTAGTGTTCACAGGAAGTCCTGGGTGAGGTGGACCCGAGGTGTCTGGGGAGCGCTTTCACTCTGCGAGTGGGGCTGATCTCTGCGTGCCTGGGTGGGACTGGGCCTGGCTAGAGGTTGGGTGCCCCCACCTGATGTCCGGGCCAGCGTGGAAATGCACCTGGTGTCAGCCCTTCCATACGTGTGTTCGTGTGTTCGTGTATTTAAAAAGTGTCATGAAAAGATGATTCGTCTCAGCTTTGAATCCACTCCTGCCCTGCCCTGTGGCACTGCAGCTTGCCTGTGACTGCTTGGGCCACATGTGTCCCCAGGCGTAGCTCTCGAGAAGGGACCCTGGGGCAGTGCAGGAGTGTGGCTGGGAGATGGCCTCAGGGAGCTGGTGCATGGCCGAGCTTACCTGGTTCTGTGTAGCGTCTTGGCACCCGCCTGAGCTGTCTGGTGGCACTTCCCAGGGCCTCCTGGCTGTAGGGCTTTACCTCGTTTCTGTCTGTGATACACTCTTCACATCCCTGCTTCCGGCTTTCATGGGAGTGCATTTTATGATTCACAGTCGAAAATGGCAGGAGACGGCAGCCGGGGCACTAGGAAGGGCTGCGAGGAAATGGCCTCTTTCCCAGTAGATGTCCAAACTCAGGACGTGTCTCCTCGGATTCTGTTCAGGCCACTGGATGCATTGAGGTTGACTAATATGAAAATTATTTTTTTCTTGTGCTTTTTTTTAGGTGACGCCATCAGTGATGCAGGTGAGAATGGCTTTAAGTATACTTGGTGTATTTGTGTCTGTGTGTGGGTAAGAAACGCACTTCAAATCTGCTTTACACACTGCGCTAGTGAAAGTAATTTATTTTGAGGAAATATATCTTAACTATTTAGTTATCAATTTTGTTTGTCGCTTTTCTGTTACGCTGACAAATACCTAAGATGATAATCAACTTATGGAGAGAAAAGGTTTACTTTGGATCATGGTGTCGGAGATGTCAGTCCAAGATCAATTGGCTTGTTGCTCTGGGCCTGTTACAAGGCAGGAACTCATGGGGGTCAAAGCTCCTCACCTTGTGGCCGAGGAGCAAAAAGAGGGGACCAGGGTTCCCTTCAAGGACATGTCCCCAGTGATGGGAGGTCCTCGGAGTTTTCACCAATGCCCAACTGTGCATGTCCTCAACACGTGGGCCTGGGGGAGCGTCCAGGTCCCAACTGCAGCACCAACTGAAGGTGTGATAGGCGGTGGGAATCCACGTGTGTGAGTCACCTGAAAAGAATACATTTCAGGACGTTTCTTTCCTCAGAGTATATAGTACATTCCCAATTTTCAGATTTTGATGTTTTTACTACTTTTTAAAGTGTAAATTTCTTTCAATAATGGAGTAAATTTGTCTTAGTAGTTTGGCTTGTAACTTGCTGATTAAATCTTTTTTAACTAATGTGAAGAAAACTTATTCAGATTATAAAAATACTGTGGTACATAACCAAAAGTAGAAAATTTAAAAATGAAGAAAAAGCTGAGTGTGAAAATAAAAAGCACTGGTAATTCCATTGCTTGTAATCTCCTCTGGGACTGCGTGAGTGTAGACATGATCACTAGGCTATTGAAGTGCTGTTATTCATCATGCGTTAACATGATAATGTGGTTTCGCACCAAAGGGCCTGGCACATGATGGT
This sequence comes from Spermophilus citellus, assembly GCF_964194105.1. Taxonomy (NCBI): domain Eukaryota; kingdom Metazoa; phylum Chordata; class Mammalia; order Rodentia; family Sciuridae; genus Spermophilus; species Spermophilus citellus. Next base: position 134,368,338 of record NC_138192.1, read on the forward strand.
AACATGATGGACTTAGTCACCGAGCCATCCCGTTGACAGGGGTGTGCATCTGGACAGGTGTACATCAACACCTGGCCATTGTTTTTCTTAGTTTGTATTTCCTTTAAGTTAAATTGTACCTATATTTTGAGTTTTATTTCTTGAGTAGCTGAACCAGTTTGTTCCGGAGTTTCAGTACATCATTTCCCAAAATCTTCACTAAATTTAGATATCATGTCTGTCTTATCTTCATTAAAATGATGGTTGAGAAAATAGTTCATTTATACTTGGAATTGTTTGCTGCCTTTTCAAATACTTATGTTTGAATTAATATTTATATTCGAATTAAATATTTTTTAATTAATCTTGAATTAAATATCACTTGTTCTTTGTGTTTCTTTCTCTGAATTGCTGGCTGGATTGTACCTGTTTAGAAGGAGACACTGGAGCTACTGGCCAAGATAAATCCGAGGCGTGCGAGAATCCAGAAGCCCCCATCGAGCTGTCTTCCAGTGTCAGGTGTGTGCTTTCTGCTGCTGGAGAGGAGTGCCAGCTTGGGGCCTGCTGTGGTGCTCTGCCGGCTCCTCAGTGCTTGAGCTGAAGTAGGTGGAATCGTGTGCATTGAAGGCAGCCAACACCGCTTCTGTGATTTTTCTGTTCCTGAGCTGTGCAACTGCACGTAGTGCAGAGTGGGTTTGGGGAGATTGCCGCCTGTGGCTGAGTACTGACTGTCGGTAGCCGGGTGACGTGAATGGGTGTTGTCACTCTCCTGACTAGCATGTTGAGGTGGAATGGGAGTTAGCCTTGACCTGAGTCTGAGTTTTCTTTTGTCCGGTGTGAAATGTTCATCGTTTTGTGTCCTTTTGATTTTCCATTGTTTGGGTGGGTTTAGAAGAATACCTCGTCCTGGCAGTGCTAGACCGGCGCCTCCCCGGGTCAAACGGCAAGAGGGTGTGGAGACCTTGATGATGGACAGGTAAGGCGAGTTGGCTGGGTGGCCCCGTTGCCCAGGTTGGCCATCGGCTCCACTGTGTGTGTGTGCTGTGGGTTGGACGGGCGTTGGGGCTGGGCCAAGAGATGGGCAGGTGAGCAGTGAAAGAGAAAAGCGAGGTTGGGCCCTGGCTTCAGGCCGTAGAGCAGTGTGCGTGGCAGGTGATGAGGAGGAGAGACACATGTCTGTGTGTGGTCACTTCTTGAGGTTCAGGAGACATGTTGGGCTACGAGTCTGTGGTCTCTAGATGGAAGACGTGAGGGTGAAATAGGGTCGAAGGGGTCAAAGGCTTAATTGCCAAAGGCCACACAGCTGTCCAGAAGTCGCAAGTCCTGCGCAGGCCGCAGGCAGGCTCCGTCAGGCTGGGTTTCAGGTGGAACCCAGGCAGGCGAGGAGACAGCACGTGGAGACCTGTTTCCAGGCGCTTCTCTGTGAGAGCAGCGGAGGATGGTGTGTGCGAGAATGCGCACGCACATCCTCTGGAGTGGTGGCAACTGGATGCTCTGGAGCCTGCTGGGCAGTCACCTGGGGAGGGCTGAAGTCAGGGGCTGATGGCCCAGCTGCAGGCGACCAGGGCCTCCGCAGAGGGAACCTGGGTGAGAGCGGGTGGTCACCTGGGAGGTCAAGGTGGTGGGCCAGGCTGTGGGATGTTGGCCGAGTCGTAACAAGGGCAGGACTTGGGTGGACAGGAAGGGTGTAGTGGGTGCTGGGCAGGGATACAGGCCATGGTGGGGACACGGGCAAGCAGGGCCTAGGTGCCACAGGAGGGGCGCCGAGGAGCTGCTTTGTGCAGAGGGGAGGTCTGGGGCAGCTGTGGCCTTGGGGCTGCCCATGCCACCCCTGCCTGAGGTTTGTGCCTGGAGACCAGGCCTTCCAGGTAGAGGGCAGAGGCTGAAGCGCTGGGTAGGGCACACATGGGGGAGGCAGAAGCCACGGGTCTTTGCGGGTAGAGGGAGGCTGACTGTGGCCAGGAGCTCTGTGCAGCAGGGAGGGGGCGTGGTGGGAGGCGTGCCCATGCGGCCAGGCCCTGGGGCTGGGGGGTGGTGGTGAACTTCCTCTTAGGTAACCTCTTGGACAGGGTTGGGGAAAACCTGGTACTGATGGGCCATTGCTGATGTAATCTTGTTTCTTCTTATTTAGGACAGGGAGTGGTAAAACCGTCTCAAATGTGATTATAGATTCACAGAATTCAGACAATGAAGATGATGATCAGTTTGTGGTGGAGGCTGCCCCTCAGATCTCCGAAATGTCCGAAATTGAAATGGTCAGTTCACAAAGGGTGGTGTTTCGAGTAACTACACACAAACCTCACGTCAGTGCTCCAGCTTTTAGACTTACGTAGACAGACTTTTCCGATTTTTGGGTTACTTTTCTACTTTCTTTAATTTGACCCTTCCTGTTTTGAGTTCACAAGTGTCATTTCTGAGAATTCAGCTGCCAGCGTCTTCTTTTTCTTGGTCCCTTTCTTTCTTAGGCGCCAGCGCTGGAGCTTGAGGACAGCGAGAAGCACGGTGAGTCCTGATGCTGGGCGCGAGTGTGCCCCGCGGTGTGACCCATCAGAGTGTGCGAGCCAGGGCCCGGTGTTGGTGTGTGTGCATGTAGGTGTTCTGTCTGTTGCACATTTGCACGTACGTGTGTGTGCCCCATTTGTGTTGGCATGGACCTGAACGTGCACCTCAGGTGGTTACAGTGTTCCCAGGCATGTGTGCCTGTAAGTGTGTAGTCCTGTTCATGTGTACATGTGTGTGCTCCGTATGTTGGCACTCCCCTGTGAATGTATTGGCTTGTACCTGTGTCATGCATGTACCCTTCTGTGTTTTGGTGTGTTTGGACATCCTCTTGTGATTTTTGCATGTATGCATGTGCCCCATGGGTGTTTATGTTCCTCTTTACATGGGTGTGCCCCCATGTGCTGGTATTTTCACGGGTAGATGTGTGGGCCACCCTGTGTGTGTTGGCATGTTTGGGTGTGCGTATGTGCACCCTCTGTGTGTGATGGTTTTTCATGTGTGGGCCTCCTCTGTGGTGATGTGTTCATGTGTACAGGTGTGTGCCCAGAGTGTTGGCATGTTACCACCTGTGCGTGTCCACCCTGTTGTTTGTTATGTACGTTCATGCACCCCTTGCATGTGGGTGTATTTACATGTTTCATGTGTGCAGCTCTGTGTATAGGAATGCTTGAGTGTATGTGCCTGTATCTCATGTGTGTTGGTGATTTTGTGTATAGGATGGTACTCCCTGCCTGTGTTAGAGTAACTGTGTGTGCAACCTGTGTGTTGGTGTGTTCACATGTACTGTGTGCCCCTGTGTTTTGACATGTTTGTGTGCATGTTCCCTTCTTTTGTGTGCTCGCATGCACATGTCTGACACGTGTTGATATGTTGATGTGTATGTGTGTGCATTCCTGTGTTTTGTGTGTTCTCATGTATGCATGTGCTGTTTGTTTTGACGTGTATGTGGGCATGCCCCCTTTTTGTGTTTTCTTGCACGTTGTGTACCCCCTCTTTTGGCATATTGGTGTGTGTGAGTGTTCTCCTCTCTCTGTGTTGGCATGTTCGTATTAACATGCTCCCTGTGTGTTGGTGTGTTTGTATGTATGTTCTTGTGCCCCTGTGGGCTATTGTGTTCCCATGTACACATATGCTTCCCCTCTGTGTGTCGGTGTATTTGCCTGTATGCACGTGTACCCCACCTGGGTGTGTTCCATTGTACATGCATGCACCCCCGTGTTTGTTGGTGTGTTTCTGTGTATGTGTGTTTCCTGTTTGTTGGTGTGTTTGTGTCTGTTTCTTCTTGTGTGTTGGCATGTCCACACGCATGTGTTCGCATGTTTGTGCGTGCATGTATGCACCCCTCCGTTGGTGTGTTGGTGTGCACATGTGAGCACCCCCTCTGTGTGTGCTTTGGAAGGGTCAGCCGTGAGTGGCCGTTGTGGGGGGGCTGCTGGCTGGGGTTCTGCTCAGCTACATTAGGGCACAGCTGGCTGACGGTCCACCCCAGGAGGTGGAGCTGGAGGAGCTGCGGCTTCTGTGCCAGTGACCTTTTCTTGTCAGTTCTCTTACCTGTGGGGTTGGAGCCGAAGGTCTCTCCACGCCTGCGGCTCTGAAGCAGTCTTGTTCTCCTCCCAAGCACGCTCCTCCTCATGTCAGACCCTTAGACAAGTGGGAGGAGTAGTCATAGCGTAGGCCCTGTGCCTACCCTCTCAGCTGCCGCCGGCTCAGCCTACTGTGACCTGCTCCTGGCTGTTTTCAGATCCAGAGAAGGTGTTTCCTCTGTACATATGTTGTGTATGTATCTTGAGAAGTTGAAGACTCTTTAAAAAAACAAATGAACAAATTCCCATTATCACATATAGAAGAACTTAACAGGGATCCCTTGATGTCGCCAAGTATTCAGCTTGGTGCCTAGCTTTCTGGTTGGTTGGTTGGAGTCAGGGTGCAGATCACACCCTGCGCTGCAGTCGCCTGCTCCAAGCCTGCAGCCCTCCCCGGACACGCGTGTGGTGGTGCAGCTGGCCTGGTTGTCCTCTGGAGTGTGACGCCATTCGGCGTTGTTGGCTGGGCCCCTGTGGTGTGTTTTGCCACGTTCTTCCTCTTCGTGCCCTGACACCTGTCCTAGAGGACCCAGTGGATTCAGGCTGTTTGGTCAGAGTGTTGTGGGTGGTCTTAGATCTCTGCCGTGTCTGCCTGGTGCTCTGCTGGTCATGCAGCCACAGCTGCTTCTCATTAGGGTTGCAGGGCAGTGACGAGGCACTTCAGCCTCCTTCCCCATCCCTGGCTTTGCTTACCCAGAGTTGCAGCCCCCACAGAAGAGGCGGGCCAGCCTGGAGGAGCTGCCTTCTGGAGGCCTTTCAGCACAGCCCAGGGACTTCACGCTTCTTTGGCTGCTACGGGGTGTTCAGGCCGCCTGTGTTTTCCCCTGCAGCTGCTCCTTCCCTAAGAGCCTGGCTGGCTGCTTGTTGCTTCTGGCGTAGTCCTGGGTTCTGGGTGTTTTCCTTGCACAAAGAAGGGACTTACAGTTCTGCATGAGAAAATACATCCTGAGTTCCTGCCGATGCTTCCAGTTGAGCTTTAGGACTGAAGGTTCTGCCTGTGAGCTTTGATTTTGCTCAGGCACCTCTTCCATTTGCTGCCCCAGATCACGGCTGCCAGCAGCACCAGCCGTGCATGCTCCCACAGTGTGCACACACAGCAAGTTCTTAAGGTATATCCCATTAGGGAAGTATGAGAACAGATTCATAACTGTTTTAAAGTTAGGAAATAATGAGCATATACTTACTAATTTGACATTCTTATTTTTCTTTCACTGTTTTGCATTAATATTTATAATTTTGTTTTTCTCTTTACATAGAATTTTCACATAGCTTTAAGGCCAAGTGTCCCAAACCAGGTATATTTATTTAAAGGTGTGGGGCTTGGACCCCTGTCTCTTTTACCCAGTATTCTCCCTCACCCTGTCGGGAACAGGGTTTTTATTTTTATTTAAAATTTTTTTGTAGTTATGGACATAATGTCTTTATTTTTATGCGGTGCTAAGGATCAAACCCAGTGCCTCACATGTGCTAGGCAAGTGCTCTGCCTCTGATCCCCAGCCCCAGTTACTCTTTTTCTTATTTAACCTTTTATTTGGCATCATTTTAGATCAACAAAAAAGTTGCAAAGATATTACAGAAAATTCCTGTGTACTACCCACTTAGTTCCCTTAATATCATCATCTTACATTATTAGTATTATTTTGGGGTGTATATTAATCATACAGAATGGCACATTTTACTGTGCATTGATGAAAATGCAGTTGATCGGTTTCCCTCCCTAGTACCTCCCCACCACCTCCCTCCCTCTTTCTGGTCGCCTTCTCTCTCCTACTGGTCTTCCTTCTAATTTCAGGAAATCCCCCTGTTTTCTTGTTTTTTACTTCTTCTACATTTGAAAAAAAAGATCTAATACTTTTTTCTATGAGTCTGATTTGTTTTGTTCAAAATTATGTTTTCTAGTTTCGTCTATATTCCTGCAAATGACATAATTTCATTCTTCTTTATGGCTGAATAAAATTCCACTGTGTGTATATGTAATATGTACACATACCTGCACATTTTCTCTGTTCATTTATCTGTTGACAGCAACTAGGCTGATTCCATAATGTGGCTATTGTGAACCATGCTGCAGTGAACACAGGTATGCATGTATCTCTAAGATAAGCTGACTTGAATTCTGTTGGACATTTACCAAGGAGTGGTACAGCTGGATCATATGACCCATCTGTTTGTAGCTTTTCAAGGAACCTCCATATTGAAGCTTTTTAATTTGATGCTGTCCAGTTTATCAGTTCTCTGTATTTCCTGAACTATAGAGGTCTTCTTCAGGAAGTCTTTGCCTATGCTTATGTGTTGAAATGTTTCCTCTATTTTTTTCTCTTAATATTTGAAATATTTCTGATCTTACAGTTAGGTCTTTGATCCACTTTGTGTTTACTTTTGTAAGAGTGAGAGGTGGCTATCCAGTCTTCCCAGCACCATGTGTTGAAGAGGCTGAGCATTTCACTGAAATGTTTTGGCACCTTTATGCAGAGTGAGAGCACTGTCTTCTGTCCTGTTCCACGGGTCTGCGTGTCTGGTTTTATGCCAGTTCTTTGCTGTTTTAGGTATTACTAAAATTGGGTATTGGGATGCCGCCAGCTTTGCTCTTTTTGCTGTGTCTCTTCTGATCTTTGATCTTCCCTGTGAATTTTAGGATTGCTTTTTCTAGTTCTAGTGAGTAGTACATCATTGGTGTTTTGATGGGATTGCATTGACTCTGTAGATCACTTTTGGAAATATGGCTGTTTTAACAATGTTAATTCTGCCTATCCATGAACATGGGAGGTCTTTTCATCTTTGAGAGGCTTCTTCAGTTTCTTTTTTAGGGTTCTATGATTTTCATTGTAGAGAGCTTTCACCTCCTTGGTTAGGTTTATTTTCAAGTATTTCATTTTGTGAATGCATTGTGAATGGGATTATTTCCTGACTTCTCTCTCAGTGAATTCATTATTTGTGTATAGAATATTGATTTTTGTATGTTGATTTTGTATCCTGTTACTTTATTAAATTTATCAGCTCGAAAAGTTTTCTGGAAGGACTTTTACGATCTTCAAAGTGTAGGATCACATCATTTGCAAATAGGGAAAGTTTGACTTTTTCCTTTCCTATCTGTATTTCTTTCTCTTGCTCAATTTCTCTGGCTAAAATTTCAAGTATTGTATTGATGGGAGTGCTGAGAATGAACATCGTGTCTTGTTCCTGGTCTTAGTGGAAACATTTTTCCGTTTTTACCCATTCAGTATGATGTTATCTTTGGACCTGAGATAGGTAGACAGGTATCTTTTGATACTGAGGTGAGTGCCTCCTATCCCTAATTTATTCAGGGTTTTTATCATGAAAGGTGTTGGATTTTGCCTAAGGCCTTTTCTGCATCTTTTGAGATGATTTTTGTCCTTGCTTCTACTTATCTGGTTTAATTCATTTATTGGTTTCCGTGTGTTACCACCTTTGTATCACTGGAATGAAACCAACTGGATCAAGGTAAATAATCTTTTTTAGTGTGTAGTTGAATTTGATTTGCTGCTAATATTTTATTGAGGATTTTTGTGTCTATGTTCCATCAATGATATTGGTCTGTAGTTTTCTTTTCTTGAAGTATCTTTATCTGTTTTTGCTATCAAGGTGGTACAGGCTTGTAGAATGAGTTTGGAAGTTAGAATGAGTTTCAACTTCATGGAATAATCTGAGGAGTATTGGCATTAATTCTCCTTTAATGCTCTGATAAAATTCAATGCACCAGTCTGCCTGGGCACAAAATCACGAGCCACTCACAGCCTTGTAGATTCAAACAGCAACTCTTTATTTCCGAACTCTCACCGGCACTCTACATGCACGTTCTGGGAAAATCCATTCCTACTTAGCTGTGGCTCCCAGCATCTCAACTGTGAATTGGCCAGTTCCTGAATTCTTCTTTGTTGGGAGGCTTTTTATTACTGTTCCAACCTCAGTTGTTATAGTTGGTCTGTTAGGTTTTTTCTCTCTTCTTGGTTCAGTTTTGGTAGGGGCATATATGTTTAGAAATTTGTCCATTTCTTCTAGCCTTTTCAGTTTATTGGCATGTATGTTTTCAAAATATCTATCTCCTAATGATTCTCTGAATTTCAGTTGTGTGTGTTGTAATTCTTCCATTTTCATCTAATGTGATTAATTTGGGTTTTCTCTGACTTGGTTAATTTGGCTAGAGGTTTATTAACCTTGTTTATTTTTTCAATTTATGCCAGTTCATTGATTCTTGGTATTCTTTTAGTTGATAATACTCTAACCCTTATTTCTTTCCGGACAACTAGGATCGGTTTGTTTGTGTTTTTCTAAGACATGTGGATGTATCATTAGGTTGTTTGAGATTCCTATTTTTAAATGGAAGTACTCGTAGCTATAAACTTCCCACTTAGTGCTGCCTTGTGCATCCAGAGATGGTGCTCTGATGTGTTTTCATCTTTGTTTGATTCTAGGTATTTTTAAATTTCCCCCTTAATTTCTTCAGTGACCCACTCATCATTCAAGATTGTAGTGTTCAAAGTATGTATAGTCTTTGTAGTTTTTTTGTTGATTTCTAATTTCATTCCATTATTTTTTGAAAAAATACAAGATATAATTTCTTTCCTTTTTATATTAGCTAAGACTTGCTTTAGGGCCTAATATATGATCAATTTTCGAGCAGTTGAAAATAAAGTTCATTTAGTTGTCATGGGATAACATGTTTGGTAGATGTCTGTTAAGTTCAACTTATCTGTAAAATAAGGTCTAAATCTGATGTGTTCTTGTTGCTTTTCTGTGTGGATGACCTATTAGTTAGAGAGGCATATTGAAATTCCCACTAATACTGGATCGGGGTTAGTCCTTTTATACCTAGTAATTTTTGTTTTATGAAATGTTGGAGCCCAGCATCCAGAACATAAGTATTTACAATTATTATATCTTCTGGTTGGATTGTTCCCTTTATGAGTAGTGAAGACCTTCTTTGTTCCTTCTGATTTGGGCTTGGGATCTGCTTTGACTGGGACATGAGCGTGGCTCCACCTCGCCGTCAGTCTCCATGGACATGGAGGATCATCTTCCACCCTTTCACCTAAGAGTCTGTTGCTGCCTCCGCTTGTGAGGTGTGTTTCTTGGAGATAGTATACAGTGGGGCAAATGATCTCTGCCTCTCCATTAACTGAGGAGAAGAAAGGGGGTGATGATATGCTGAAAAGTCAGATTATAGGGAAGTAAAATCAACAGTAAACTACATTAAAAAAATAGAAGGAAAAAGACAAGAGAGAAAAAATGAAAAAAAATGTTGGGGAATGAATAGGAACAGAAGAGAAAGCAAACAATAAAAGGGGTAGAATATAAAGGAGAGAAGGAAAGAGGAAAAAAATTAGTAAAAAATATTAAAATTATTTTAAAATATGAAATAACAAGCACAGCAGGAAACCATGTAAACTGACATGGAAGACAATACAGGGAAACCGAGAAGAGAAAAAGACTGAAGGCCTGCCGGGGTGCTAACCTGCTTGGGGGCTTGAGTGTTGAGGTCACCAGTGGTCAGCCATGGCCTGGGCCCCGACCTTGGCAGTGTACCCTCCCCCTGGTTCTGGGACTGCAGGCAGATCCCAGCTGCTTGGTCCACCCCTGGCGGGGGGGTGTTTGTTGTTTTGCATGTCTTGCTTTAAAAAACACACTGTAGCGCCCAGCCACGTGGCCTGTAATCTGGATCCTTCCATCTTCTTTCCTTTTCCTTTTCTGTTTTGGTCCTGGAGATTGAACCCAGGGGCCCTTAACCACTGAACCACATCCCCGGCCCTTTTTTGTATTTTATTTAAAGGCAGGGTCTTCCTGAGTTGCTTAGGGCCTCGCTGCTGAGGCTGGCTTTGAATTCATGATCCTCCTGTCTCCCCCTCCCAAGCCACTGGGATTACAGGAGTGAGCCACCACACCCAGCTGGATCCTTCCATTTTCAAAAAAGGAGAAGTGTGTGTGTGTGTGTGTGTGTGTGTGTGTTAGTACCTGTCCCCACCTCCATGCTTCTATAGTTTAAACTCAGTCTATACTGGCATCCCTTCTATTGCAATATAAGGAAATAGTCCTCAACCCCCTTTGGAGCTTTGTGGTCTTCACCATGTAGGTGTGTGTGATGTATTCAGTCAGTGCCATAATGATGTGTGTCAGGTAGAATAATATTTTCAAGAAAATGATTTTTTGTATGATATATATCCCATCTGTAATTCTAAAAGAAATGTAGTATTCTTATATATATATAAGTATCAGTACTTAGAAATAATTTGGAATTGCTATGTTTGTAATAGATGGTCATGTTTTGTGGTGTTAATCTAATACTTCTTGACTCTGGAAGTAGAAAAGAAAATCTATTTAATTTCCAAAGCTTTCCCCTTTCTAGAAGCTGATTTCTTAGACTTTAAAGTTTTATAGTTGATTTCCAATACCAGCTGCTGTACCATTCTCTCGTAGACTAGCTTCATCAAATAGATTATTTGAAACTTTTTAGTATAGAATTTAGTATTTTTCCCACCCTCCCACTCATTTGGAAATAGCTTCTTGGAACAGAGAATATCTTTAACCTAAAATCACTGATTTTCAACAGGTGGACTTGTGAAAAAAATTTTGGAGACTAAGAAAGATTATGAGAAGTTGCAGCAATCACCCAAACCTGGAGAGAAGGTAATGGAACGATTTCTGTAGCTGTTGGCACCTTAGCAGTCTGTCTCACACGTTTACTTCTAAACAGAGGCACTTCCAGTGCTGTGATGACCAGTGGCGCCTGCCCATACAGCCACATGCGTCTGTCCGCTCGTCCCCGGTTGGGAGGGTGCAAGTCTGGGTTCTCTCTGAGTGGGGCGCTTTCCTGGCCTGGCATCCCACTGCCTTGGAGCCAGGACCCAGGGCTGGTTCTGTTCCAGCCTTGCCCACCCTTCTCCAGGCCTGCCCCAGCTGATGGCAGGATGAGCCGGGGTGCCCGCCTGGCAGCGAGTGTGTGCTCTGTTTGGCCTTGGCTCCTAGGTCGTCCTTACAGAAGTGCGATATGGTTTTGTGGGGACCCGTGCCTCCTGTGCACCACTGCTGTTTATCCTCAGGCATGTGACCATCGGGGTGAGCACGTGCTGCTCAGGTGGCGTGATGTCACGTCTGGGTTTCTCTTTCAGTCACTATAAACAGAATGATTTTGCATGTGTGTAAACAGAAGTTTCTTGGATAGTCAATCAGCCAGTGACTCCAAAAGTTTTATACACAGGGCTGTGTGCACACACATTGTTTTTCCTCCCAAATTAATGGTTATTCGTTTCAGAAAATCCTGCTTAAAATGTCCAGTTGTGAAGTTATGGCCTGAAACAACCCGTGAGCTGGCGTTGGAGGCGCCCTCTGCAGCAGCATGTGGGGCAAGGCCTCGCCCAGTCCTCTGTTGCCACGGACTCTCTTCCGCCACAGCCCTGTGCCTCTGCTCCAGGGCGTCCAGATGTCCCTAGCGATGAAACCCAGGGTCATCCCTCCGGTCTGTTCATGAAGGTGCCTTTCAGGTGCCCACTGGTTTAGATTTTATAGCTGTGGTTTTTTGGGCGGGTTAACTGGAGATTGAACTCAGAGGTGCTCAGCCAGTGAGCCTCATCCCAGTCCTGTTTTGTATTTTTTTTTTTTTTTTAGTTGTTGATAGATCTTTATTTATTTATTTATTTATATGTGGTGCTGAGACTCACATATAAATGTGTTGCCTCACATGTGCCAGGCCAGTGCGCTGCTGCTGAGCCCCAGCCCCAGCCCCCTGTTTTGCTTTTTATTTAGAGACAGGGTCTCACTGAGTTGCTTAGCACCTCGCTGTTGCTGAGGCTGGCTTTGAAATCTCAATCCTCCTGCCTCTGCCTCCTGAACTGCTGGGATTACAGGCGTGTGCCACCGCGCCTGGCTAGCTCCATTTTTTGTACAAAGCATACTGGGACTTTGTTTCAGGCCTCCTTTGAAGGGTAAATTTCACATTGGTAAATCACTTAACTTCAGAAGATAAAAGGGGAAGTTGTCTTTGTTTCATGAATATCTGTTGGTTTGAGAAAGCTCAGTCAGCTATTTGAAGGTGGGGTGATGTGCAGCTGGGTGGGGAGGAGCCCGCAGAAAACCTCTCTCTGGTTTTCTAGGATATTGATAAATATCAGATTTAAGTTTAATTTGTTCTTAAAACATTTTGGTCAGTTTTGTTTTAAATAAGGGAGAAGTTGAAGTGCTTTTTGCCCCATTTTCTGGAGGGCAGCCCCTAGCCGCCTCGCTGCCCTCTGCTTTCCCCTGAGGCTGCCTCACTTGGTGCTGTTACGTTGTGATGTCACGTGGTGCAGGTGGCTTTCTTCGGGTGACGTGTTTTGAGGCTCTCCCTGTTTCCACGCCTGTGGGTCAGTGTATCACTGTAGTTGAAGGCTGGTTTACTCATCTTCATCGATGCACGCGTGGGTGTACTGCTGCTGCTGTCAACAGTGTGCCCGTGTCTGGCACGCAGAGCACGTTTCTTTGAGCAGGAGTCAGTAGACTCTTGAAGGGCCAGATGGTCATCACATCAGGTGATGAAGCCTTGTGGTGGCAGCCATTCCAGCCCAGGGGGGCGAAGGCAGCCGTGTGGAGGTGAATGTAGGGGCTGTGTTCTGCAGGACTGCCCAGAGGAACAGGGCGGCCTGTGGGCAGTCGTTTGCTGACCCTGGCTTTAGAGGTGAGCCCACATGTAGAGCTGCCAGATGTGGCCACTGAGCTCCTCCAAGGACCACAGTAAAGGTTTCCCTCCCAGGGGCGGCATGTCTCTTTCCAGAGGAGGTGGCTGGAGAACGGACTGCCTCCCACCTGCCTCCTTGTCCCCTGCCCCCCAGTCCCTGGCTTTTTGTAGCTGTGCTGACGTCTGCGTGTCCTTGGACTGTGTGAACAAGGTCAGGGACGTGTGCTCTGTTGGGGCGAGCCTGGCTTCTTTTGCTCTGCAGTCACTTTCCCGTGTGCCCGCATCGCAGCATGGACCCGCAGTCGTTCCCTGTTCCGCCGAGCAGTAAGGGCGCCCCCATAGGGTGTCCGGTGTGTGGGTCTGTGTGCGGGCAGTGACGGGGCTGCTCCTATGGGAGGGACAGAGCTGCTGTGGACTGCCTCTGGGTCAGTGCCTCCGTCCTGTCGTTTTGGAGCCTCGGGGCGAGACTGCGGAGTCGTAGGGTGCGTGAAGTTTCTTTTTAAGAAGCGGCCCAGCTGTTCCCAGGTGCTGCGCACCTTAGACTCCCCTGGCTGCGGGGGTTCCAGGTCCTCTCTGTCGTGGCTGGGTATGGCCGTTGTCGGGGTTTTTCGTGATTATATTTGCATTTCCTTAAGGGCTTATGATGTTGAAGTCTTTTCATGTGCTTATTTGCCATCTTACGTCTTCCTTGGTAAAGTGTCCAAGTTTTTTTTTTTTTTTTTTTAAAGAGAGAGTGAGAGAGGAGGGAGAGGGAGAGAGGGAGAATTTTTAATATTAATTTTTTAGTTCTCGGCGGACACAACATCTTTGTTTGTATGTGGTGCTGAGGATCGAACCCGGGCCACACGCATGCCAGGCGAGCGCGCTACCGCTTGAGCCACATCCCCAGCCCAAAGTGTCCAAGTTTTTAGCCGGGTATTAATTAGGGTGTTTGTTTCTTATTGGGTTCTGAAAATTTATATATTTTGGATACAAGTTCTTTAGGAGATAAATTTTCTTCCAGCCTGTGGCTTGACTTTTCCTTGACAGTGTTTTTATTTTTTAAATATTTTTTTAGTTGTTGATGGACCTTTATTTTATTTTTATTTATTTTTATGTGGTGCTGAGAATTGAACCCAGTGCCTCACACATGCCAGGCAAGTGCTCTGCCACCGAGCCACAGCGCTAGCCTCTCTTACAGTGTTTTTTTTTTAAAAATGTCTTTATTCGTATGTTATAGTTACCCGTAATATTGAGTTCATTTTGACTATTTACAAACGCATGCGCCATGATCCACCCCATCTCAGGCCCCAGTTCTTCCGCTTTCCTCCTCCTCCCCCCTCAGCCCATCCTCCTCTCTCTTGGTCTTCCTTTGTCCACTGTGTTTGGATTGGTGCTCTGTGGTCACATGTACAGTGCAGCTCACTGTGAGACGTCTGTGCACCACACCACGCGATGAAGTCACCATCACCTGCAGTTCCCGCCCTTTCCCATCTCCCCCCCAGTGCCCTTCCTTTCCTGCACTGTTCTCACTCCTGTTTTCCTGGGCTCCTCCTCTTCAGATGCCTAGTTCCTCTCTGGCTTTCCCACTCGAGGGCCGACACTGCACCTCGTCGTTCTGAGTCTGGCTCATCTCGCCTGGCGTGGTGTCTCCATGCCACCCGTTTACTGCAGGTGCCATGCTCTCCTCCTCCCTGTGGCCGAGTAGAGCTCCGCTGTCAATAGCCCACATTTCCTTTCTCCACTTCTCTGTTGATGGCAGGTTCCAACCTTGGCTCTTGTGGATTTTGCTGCTGTGAACATTGCCATCTCTGTATCCCTAAAGTGTGCCGATTTTAGTTCTTTTGGATGAATACCAAGGAGTGAGATAGCTGGGCCGAATGGTGGTGAGACGGGCAAAGGGCAGGTTGGTGATAATCAAGGAAAAGGAAGTGGGTAGGTAGCACTTCCCAGCACCAGGCTGCCTGCCTCTGGGGAGGGAAGGTCGCACGTCCCCACACGAGCGGTCAGCCCCTGCCCTTTGCTCACATAGGCTCGAGAAGACAGGAAACCTGAAATCTATAAGGGGCAAGACACCCCCACTGCCTGGCACCAGCCCTGGACCCTCCTCTCCAGAGGAGTCCCCCTCTCTCTCTCTTGTCTCTTGAATAAAACTTGTTTTCTTGCTCCAGTGTTTCTCGGGTGTTTGACTTTCAACACTGGAGGAATGAGGACCCAACCCTGGTTTTCAGGACCGGATCAGTGGTTCCTTGGTAGCTCTGTTTCCTGTCTTTTGAGAAATCTCCATGCTGCCCTCCAGAGTGCTGGTACTGATTTGCAGCCCTGCTAGTTAAGCGTGAGTGTACCCTTTACCCACATCTTCTAAATTACTAGTTATTACTTCTAAACTACTGAATTGCTAGTTAAGCACGAGTGTACTCTTTCCCCCCATCTTTGCCAATGTTTGCTGTGACTTGTATTCTTGATGGCTGCCATTCTGACTAGAGGGAGATGGAATCTCAGGGTAGTTTTGCTTTGCATTTTCCTGATTGCTAAGGATGGTGAACCTCTTTTCCTGTATTTGTTGGCCATTTGTATTGCTGCTTTTGAGAAATGTCTGTATAGTTCGTTTGCCTGTTTATCGGTTGGGTTGTTTTTTGGTATGAGGTTTTTAAAGTTTTTTTTTTTTTTTTTTTTTAAACAAGATTAAGTATTTTAATAGAAGTTTGGACAAATACTTGTGGAGTTGCAGAGGTAAAGACTAGTTCTTCCCAGAGTGGGTAGAATGGGCTTCACCGGAAGAAATATGTAAAGGTTTCTAGTGTGCACAGGTGCTTGATTGGTGGACAGGAAGAAAGGGTGGTTCTTGCAGAAGAAATATTATCTGAAGGAGTGCTGGCACACTGAAGATGTGGCAGGCTCACGTCAGAAGTATCCGACTGCATTAGAGACCTGGAGTAGGTCGGGATGAGGTTTAGAAGCCATCCCTCTTGGGCTCAGTAGTTTTTAAAGTTCTTTATACGTGAGGACCAATGGAACAGGAGAGCTGGACAAAGCCAGGTAGATATGGCCATCTGATCCTTGACAAATGTGCCAAAAATATTATGTTGGAGGAAAAATAGGCTTTTTAACAAATGGTGCTGGGGAACTGGATATCCAGACATGGAACAGTGAAGCCACTTTATACCCTGCACGAAACCAACTAGAGTGGATCCAAACCTCAAGTCAGAGCAGCAGCCCTGCAGCCGCTGGAGGGAATCGCAGGGCCAGCCCGGGGGGTGGGGGGGGGGGTGGGGGGGGGTGGGGGGGTGGGGGGGTGGGGGGGTGGGGGGGGTGGGGGGGTGCCCTCTGCTCCACTGCTTCGCCTCCTCCTTGTGAGCAGACGCCGAGGGCTTCCCTGCGGCTGAGCCTTGCCCCTCCGTCCTCCCTCCAGCCCACCCTGCGGAGGTCTGGCCTCTGCTCCGCGTCCCTCACCTTCTCCAGGTCAGTGGACTGGACCTGCTTGCTGTTGCCTCTGGTGTCCTTCTTAGTCCTCACCTAACGAGGTCGTCAGAAGACCTGCTGCCTCTCCGCTCGGCTTCCCGGTCGTGGCCTGGTCTGGTGCCTTCTCTGCTGGCCCCCCTTCCGTGTCCCCTGCTGGCCTCTCTTCTCACTCTTCTCCTGGTGCTGGAGTCTTAATCTGGTGGCTTTTCTGTCTTCCCAAACTGCTCTGTTTTCATTTTTACCACACTTATTTCTTTAGTGGTTATATTCCATTTTCCCATTTCTTCTTGGGTTTATTTTGGTAAGTAGTATCTGAGTCAGTTAAGATCAGACTTACCTACAAGTGGAAGAAATATCTGAAACAATGATTGCTTCAAGGAGGTGGAAAGAATGCTACCTCGTGAGTCGGGTTCTGGGGACCATAATCCAGGTGGCGGAGCCCTGGCTGTCTTCTGCACAGTCTCCATTCCTTAGGGCACCTCGTCAGATGGCTGTCCCAGCTCCAGCTGTCAGACTGTATTTCAGCCAGCAAGAAAGAGGAAAAGGAGGGGAAGTGAGCCCTCCTCCTCTAGGATATTTTTTTAAAATTATATATTCTACTTCCACTTAGATTATTTAGCTTAGAACTTTGTCACAAAGGAGACCATGAAGTGGAATCTTTTTGTTTCAGGAATCTGTGGACATTGCTAGCCATCAGGATGCCCTTTGCCACACACTGGACGTGGCAGGGTTCCTCAGTGCTGGGCACGCAGACACTGGTCATGCAAGGCGCGGGGGTCACGGAGGAGCCTGCTGTCTGGCCCGCTGGGGTCTCTGCAGTGGCATCTCTCTCCCCTGCAGGCCACAAACTGGCAAGAGGGCGTCAGAGAGCAGAGCGGGCCACCGGCTGCGCCTCTGCAGTGTGTATAGGAATCTCGTTTCATTCATATCTTACATGGGACATTGGAAGTGTGCCTGTAGGGTCCTCCCTGAAGCTGCCATTCCCTTTTCTTCCAAATATCCAGTGTTTTTATTCCTCAATGAGATTTTGGGGAAAAAAAAAATAGACATTTTGTAGTAAAGAGTGAACTGTTGGTTTTGTGGATATTCACTTTTGTTTTCATTTCATTAACTTCTTTGTTTTCCTTTAAATTTCTTTGGCTGTTTACTTTTTTTAGCTGCTTGAATAGGACAATTGGCTCTTTGAGTTTTAGTCCTTGTCCTCTTAATGCAAGTGTGTCTGAGGCTGTGCGTCTCTTGCAGGCTTCATCCCTGCCTTTTAAACTCCTTGGATAGTAAACTGACATTGAGAGGTAAAAACTAGGAGTCCTGGTGTTGAGTACCTTGGTATCACTCCTGCTTCAGCATGGGGGTGCCCAGGGGGTCTGTTTCTAGCTTTTTGGTGTCAGTTTTAAAATGTCCTTATCGATGGTGTCAAGTTACTGGAATCGACAAGACTGCTTTGTGGCCTAGTTCATGGTTGGTTTCATAAACATCTCGAAGCACGTTGCGATGCACGCCTCTCTCTGGCCACGTTTCGAGCCCCGGACTCGGTACCCTGGATTTCCCAGGGAGGCAGGGCCAAGACGGTCCTGCGGGGCGTGGCTGCATCCCCTGAGGTCCAGAAGCCCCCTCCCCACGTTAGGTGCCTCTGCCTCGAGTCGTGAGCGTTTCCTCTGCTGGGCGCGTGCTGTGGGGTGCCGGTTGGCTCAGGGCTTTGGGGGGAAATACATGTCTGTGATCTGGGCGTGTCTCCAGCTGCCTTTGGAGCTGCACAGGAAGAGAAACTGTTTCTCCCTGTGCCAATGGACTTGAACAGAATGTTCTAGAATGAATACGTGGACCAGATGCTTTAAGTGTTTTCTTCATTCTCCTGACTTCTGTACTCTCCTTTCAAGAGGAAGTAGTAACCTCATAAATATTAAGATATCAGCTTCTGTGCGCATTTCCCCCCAATTAAGTTTTTGAAAAACAACCCAAAAAGCAGTTATATTGTGGATTTTTTTGTGTGCTGTAGAAGGTCCTGCTTCTGAAGGTTGTGAACAGAGGAGCCTTGGAGCCGTGGCCAGTGGTTGTCGCGTGGGCTGCTGGCTTGCTTTCCCTCTGGGTCGTGTCTCGTCTTCCCCTGCGTCTCTGCTCTCAGCTCAGATCTGCCCCTAGTGGGTGTAAGGGCCAGGTGCTCATCGCTCCTTCTGGGAAGTAGGCCCTGGAGAGGCTCTTTGGCGGGCTGCTTCCTGTGTTGGTGTAGTTCTGGGGCTGCGCTGTCCTCTGGCTTCTGGGCTGGCGAGCTGCGCCCTGTTCAGAGTGTGCTGGAGGCCATACATGCCACTCCCCGGTGAGTGTGACCCTTTGCAGACAGGTGTGTTGTGTACATGCAAACAGCCTTCGGGGATTTTCCCTGGTCTGTCTGCCCTGGGCCTCTGTTCAGATCGGCAGGCCCTTCTCACTATTGCCGCCAGGGGGTGCAGTTTCACCACGGATGCTCGACCCTCCTGGCCAGGTGCTCCCCGGTCCCCTCCACTGCAGCCCTCACCTCACAGAGCTGTCCCTTTTGGTCTGGTTTATCTGTGGTCTTAATGTTACCAGAACGTTTTGTCGGCAAGGAATATTGTTTCCATTGAGATTTCTGTGAAGGAAGTAAAAGGGGCCTTGTGCTGTGGCAGTTGCCCACAGGGAGAGGTCAGCAGCAGGCTGGGGAGCCACGAAATCAATTTTAATTGTGAGTGGTATGGAGAAGGATTGTTAGTTATTTGGAGATTTTAAAAAATTATTTATTTATTTATTTTATGTGGTGCTAAGGTTCAAACTCAGTGCCTCACTAAAAGAACTATAGGCATATGCCATGGGTATACCACAGACGAGAAAGGTCTGGAAGCCACTGGAATATTTTGCCGGTGAGCTTTGTGAGGTGTTCGAGGAGCTCGGCCTCTGGAGGTGCAGGCTGCACCTGGAGAGCACGTCGTGTGCGAGCGTGGCCCACAGCTCTTGCATGGACAGGTGACGGGCTGTAACTCACCAGGGTCAGGTTGACGAGTCATCCTCTGTTTAGGGCGCTTACTTGGTGAGTGCTCGTGGGATGAACAAAGATGATTTTTACTCAAATGCCAGTGTGAAATATCCGTCATACTGACCCTTCTGTTTTCTAGACTTGGGTCTGTGTGTCCAGGGGTCATTCCTGGCCTTCATCCCATCAGTACCTTATTCTGCTTCACACAGGACCTTGAGTCTAATGGGTCGTGGCTGGCAGTTGGGGCACTGTATGGTGTAGACTGTGATTGAAGAGGTCTGGGGGTGACTTGCTGGCCTGTGGGTGGGACACAGTTGGTAAGGATTAGAACTCACACCAGCGGTAGGCAAACGGACCTTGGAAAGCAGGTGAAGCCAGTGTGGGGTGTGCGGAGGGTTCTGGGGGGCAGCCAGAAGCCTGGGCCCTGGGCGCAGGGTTCGTCCCCAGGTAGGCACGGGTGGGTCCTCCCTGGCTGAGATTTCCTCTCTGGTCTGCAGAGTAGGGAGACCTCAGAAGGTACCAGTGAGGCTCATGCAGTTGTTAAAACATTAGAAAGGAGAATTTAGAAGGAATGGCCCAGAGATGCAGCCACCCAGAAGGGGGCCTATGTCCCTAGCGCACTTGGCCTGGCTGGGTCTCCCTGGCTCCAACCTGGTGCCTCTCATGACCTTGCGGTGACTGTGGCCACACAGTTTGGTGATGTGTGACAGTGGCATTCACTGTGAGTCATCGTACACACACATATAACCGTTTGACCTGCCTGACTCTCCAGGCCTCCCTGCCCTGCCCTCTCCTCCCCGACCCATTCCTCCGCTCTGTGGGCCTCCCTTCTGTTTTCATGAGGTCCCTTAAAAAAAAATAAAAAGCATGTTTCTTTAGCGGGGATTTGGTACTTGGTACTTGTGAAGAGTGAGAGGGCATCATTGCCATGAGTCTGCCCTTCACAGGCAGGGGCCTCTCCTGCTCCGGGGGAAAGGGAGCTCAGTGTTGGCAATATCATTGTTTGTTTTAAAAGCAAACAGAAAAATAGTCTTGCAACTGTACTGTATAGAAAAAGACCCCAAGGCCAGGCTCTTTTCAAAAGCACACAAGTCAGGTCTGCTTGGAGTGTACCCAGGATTGTCTTTTATTGCCGCTGGTGACCTCCTGACTGCAGTGGAGGGTGCACCCAGTCACCCAGTCACGCAGGGTCTCCAAACACTGTGGCTCTTGGATGCTTATTAGGAAAACTTGCTTGGAAGACACAGTGAATCTAGATAACTCAGAGATTCCAAAGGACCAAAGAGGAGCTCCTGACCCTCTCCTTGGGAGAGACACACAGTAGACCTGTCCCCTCCTGGCTGTTGGCCATGGCATGGGGCACCTGAGACGTGACTGGTCCAACCTGCAGGTATTCCTGTGTGAATATACAACATGCTCAGAGACCCGGGAAGAGAAGAATGCAGAACAGCTCACTAGGCATTTTTAATCTTGATGATATGTTGAAACAATATTCTGGATAAATTTGGATTAAATAAAGTTTCTATTTTAGTAGAAAAAATTAAATTATTTAAGCATATAAATTAGATAAATATCACATTTCTTTAGGGCAGCATTGGTACAGAGGAAATGAATTAAAATTGAGCATTAAGACTGATGAGACACAGAATGGATCTCTTGAAAAGATGGTTTCACGGCAGTGACATACTGCTAAGAGATGGTTCAAGGGAACGGGAATCAGGGGAGGAAAGCCACACAGAGCATCTTTTTTATTTATTTTATTTTTTTCACATACCTTTATTTTATTTGCTTTATTTTTTTTATGTGTTGCCGGGGATGGAACCCGGTGCCTCACACATGCTAGGCAAGCACTGTGCCGCCTGAGCCCCAGTCCCGGTCCCACAAGAGCGTCTCTCGTTTCAGAGATCTTTCTTCACTTGATGTGTCTTTTGTTGGTTGGGTTCTTAGTGTTAATCTAGTCAAAACTTCCCCATCTCTTGTGGCTGATGCACTTTGCGTCTTAGTTAAGAAACCCTTCCACAGACCCCTCTGTTCTGACGTCAGGGACATGACTCCCTAGGAACACCAGGCTCCGTGTGGCGCTGCAGGCCGTGCCCTGCAGCCGCCTGGGCTGCACTTGGTGCGCTCGGTGCAGCTGCCCTTCTCTTCCCGGCCTGAGCAGCCCGTCTCCGCTGCTTTCCACACCGAGGGCAGCGTCTCCCCTGCTCTCCATCCCAAGGGGCAGTGTGGCCTCTGCTGTGTGAGGAGCTCCGAGGCAGGGTGGGGGTGGACGTGGGGAGTCTCTCTGGATTCCACCCCAGAGGCCAGCACCCCTCTTCCCCGCAGGCTCAGGGGGTAACTGCTTCTGCTGCGAGAGCACTCGCTGTCTGTGGCCCTGCGCTTCTGCTGTGTGGTGTCACCAGCTGGGGACAGCAGGCAGGAAAGAGGTTGTTTTGTCCTGAGTTCTCATCAAGGCTGGGGAGCTGCATCTGCCACTGGCTTCTCGCTGGCGGAGCGGTGAGGCGGTGCAGGGCGTCACTCTGTCAGAGCACTGTCCCCTCCCTGGAAGGCCGCTGGGATCTGTCCTGGGGCTCTACTCCAGTGGCCTGTGTGATCCTGCCTGCTCCCGAAGGCCCGTCTCTGAGCTCTTAGCCGCACTGAGTTTCTGCGCTCTGAGAGCTCACAGCAGGACTCCATGTCAGCATAGGAGCCTTGGGGGACGCGCCAACCAGTCCAGGCTGCAGCATCCTGCAGAAGCCACTCTGTCACTGAGAGAGAGCGGCCGGGTGCCGTAGAGCTCTATTTACTGACGGACACTGAAAGGTGAATTTCTTTACTTTTCTGTGTCACAAGTATTATCTCAAAATATTTTTTTGACTGTTTGTTAAGGGTGAGAACCATTTTTCACTCTGGGTTCTACAGGCCTAGTTCCCGCTGTCCACCACCTTGCGCTGACACAGCCTGCTTTCAGCACTGTCGCCTCTAAATAGGACCTGTGTTTGGTAGCAAAGCCTTGTTTTCTAGTTCCTTGTAGCTGTCCTTTGGCGATCCCTGGCCCTTTCATTTTCATGTGAATTCTGTGACCAGCTTGCGGAGTGCCGTCGAGGCCCCTGGGTTCCCGTTGGCGTGTTCCTGAGCAGGGCTGCCCTGTTTCTTAGGCGTCCTGGCTGATGCTGAGCAGCCCTCTCCAGAGCCGGTCCTGTCTTGGGTTAGGTCTATGTCTGCACTGCACTGTTCTCTGCTGTTGGAGATACTGCTGTGTAAACTTGCTCACTGCCTGTGTTGCTGGGGTAGAAATGCTGCTGTGACAGCTGGGTCCTTGACAAGCAGAGTGGAGTCTGTCAGCTCCTCTGTGTTTTCTGTGTGTGACATCTCAGAGTGCTGCGTGCCAGGCTCTGCTCTAAGAACCCCGTGGGCAGTAGCACAGATGATAGTGAGCTGTGGGCCCCAACCTTATCCCCACTTTGAAATTGGGGCACTAGGGTTAGGGACCTTGTCTGGGGCCTCACGAGTGGAGAGTAGCAGATCCGGCTTTGGGACCCAGGCCTTTGTGCTTCCAGAGTCCCCTGGCCCACACCTTTCCAGGTCTAGGCCCACGGTTGCTCCTTGTTCTGCACTGAGCTGCTGGGGCCGGGCCTCCAGGACAGCAGGTAGAGCGCAGTGATGGAGGGCAGCCTCCTTTCTTTCCTGGCTCTTGACGAGAAAGCTTCTGGAATTCACCTCTTTCTGGTATTTTTGTTGTAGCGTTTAGAAACTGACCAGCTGAGAAAGTGCTGTCTGTTCCCCAGCGTGGGCTTTGTCGTGAGTGTCGAGTGTCATCAAGAGCTTTTCCACCTTGACTGCGACGCCGCGTGTGCTGCCTTTTGTCCAGGTCCAGGGAGCGATCTTCCCGGCTCCCGTGATGTTGAGCTGTCCTGTGTCCTTGGGATAAACCAAAAAAGTGGATAAACCCTTTTTTGTCCACGCTTAGGCTCTTGTTGCCGCCGATGGGTAGTTTTCCTTCATTCTCATGAGTGAGGTGGCCCAGGGTGTCCTAGGAGGACCAGGGTTAAGGAATGGGGTGCTCCTGCTCTGCCCTGGGGGCACTCAGAATGCTGCCGCCTGGGCGTGGAGTCACCTGGAGCTTGCTGCTGCTTCTGTGGGACTTGGGCCGCCCTCACTGCCGCGGTGCCTGTGACTCAGCCTTGGCTGTCCCCTCTGGCTTGCTGGAAGCACAGGCTCTTGATGGAGAGGCCGCGCCATGGAGTCCGCAGCCCACACCCGCGCGGAACTCCGTCTGCCCTTTATGAACAGCATCACCCCCTGCTTTTTCTCAAACCTCTTTTTCCAGGGGGTGGTTTCTTAGTCTTTCTGGGGTGCTGGCTTTGTCACCTTTGTTTCCTTTTGCTGACATCTCCAGGTCCCTGGCTCCTCTCTCTGTGCTGCGGTCCCATGGTCTCTTGAGTCACACTTGCTGGTCCTGGTCTGTGTGCCTCCGCAGTCATACACAGGCTTGACGACTGCAGGTGCCGTTCTGTCCAGCTGGTGTCCTGGCAGTGGCCTGCCCTGTGGGGGGCCGTTGGGCCCTTCAGTTCAGAGCCGACGACGCCTGCGGCCTCAGCTGCATGCTGGCCGCCATGGCGCTCCGGGTCTGGCTGCTCTTGCTGAGCTGCTTGTGCAGCCCTAGTGCATCTGCTGTGCGCCACCTGTTGCTCATGCGCATGAAGTTGTGTAATTTGCTAATTTAAGTTATGGTTTGATGATTTATAACTGTGCCTATTTATGGGGCACAGTGATGTTATGCTTTATGAATATAATGTGGGATAATTAAGGCAGTTAACATATCCGTCACCTCAAATACTTAATCTTTGCTGTGAGAACATTTGAAGTTTATTTTTGGAAATTTTGAAATTATTAACACAATTATTAACTCTTTTCATTGTGCTGTGTTATAGAACCAAAAACTCTTATTCCTCCTGTCAAAATTTGCCCTCCTTTGCCCGTCATCTCCCCGTCGCCTGGCCTCTGTAGCCTCACCCTGCTCTCTATATTGAGTCCAGCTGTTCAGCCTCCTCAGAGCAGTGGGGACGTTTTATTTGTTTCTGGGGGTCCGGTCACTTAGCATTATATCCTCCAATTCTATCCATATTGTCACGAAATTTGCTTGTACAATGCTTTAAACTAGAGCTTCATATCTACGTTCCAGGGAATTGACCTAGAGTTTTCAGGTTGTTTTGTGTGTGGTCAGAGGTTTTAGAATCAAGGTTATATTTGTAAATTAATTAAGACTCTTGACTTTTCCTGGAAGCTAGAACTGTTTAAGTCTGAGCAGCAACCTGGGGCTACAAGGTTTGGTGGAACATGAGGCCTGAGGCTGGGTACACGTTTTGGTCTCCCCCAGGTCACCGCCTCAGATGCTTCTCAGTTACTAGCAACTTGCAGACCTAACCCTCAGGAACCCAGGGGTTTGTGGTCACTCACTGCTGAGTGGTACTTGCCCTCGGGGCTTGTGGTCAGGAGTGGAGAGGCCTGGCAGACCTTCTCTGGCACTCTCCATGCGACTGGCCCTGCATAGGCCCAGCTGCTGTGACTGGCTCAGAGAGTCTGCTCCTGCCCCCCTGCACAGGATCCCTATCGTTCCTGGCCCTCGGGTGTCTATCTGGCAGCACCATCGAGCTGGGTGAGCTTGCCTCCTCACTAGATTGTAAGGGCTGTGGACAGTGAGCCCCTGTGACCCCATGGGGTGGTCCACATGTGCTTTTGAAAAAGCTGCCTGTTACTTGACAATCTACTTTAGATTTTGACAAGCACTGTCCAGCTGGAGGGCACACGCTGCTCCTTGGCATGGCGCACAGAAGTTCCACCAGGCCCCAGATGGACGATGGAGGTCAGGCCTCTGCTGTGGTGGGAGACCTGGGAGGAAGATCTTGGCTGCTGACTTGGGGCACCTGTTCAGTGCCTCCTGAAGCGAGGTCCTGGAAGTGGTGTCCCGGTCCATCTGGCTTGCTGTGACCCCTGACTGTCTTCTCATGCCTGTGAGCTGGGCCTCTGGCTGGATTGCTTGCTGGCCACTGGTTGCCTCTGTAGTGGAGCTGAGCAGCTCTGCACAGCCGTGTGTGCCTGGTTCTGTGAGCCTGCTGCTCCAGGTCGGGCTGTTGGTGCTGCAGTGCCATTGACGTAGGTGGGCCCGTCTCATCTGGCCCTTTGTTTCCCGCCTGTCCCGCACAGGTCTTGCCCCTCTTTCCCTTCCTTTCTGCCGTCTGTGGGATCACTGGTGGTCTTAGTGTGTGGCCCTCCTCCGTTGGCATGTTGACTGCTAGCGAGGCTGCAGCGTCTCCACCTCAGCCCAAGGGCCTTGCGCTCCTCCTCGGACTCCAGCTCGGCCGGTCAGCCTCCTCGCCCCATGGGGAACCAGGGTATGGGGATGCCCTCCCAGCAGCCCTGAGGGCTCAGCCTGGGGCTCAATTCGCCCTATGAGATGGCCGCGAGGGTCTCCTCTGCATCTGCTCTCAGGGTTCATGTGGTGTTTCCTTGCTGCCAGAATCAGCCCAGGATTGTTCACAAAAGGGGTTTTAAAGGATTTGTTTTAAAAGGATTACTGATCCTTAAAATCGTTATGAAACTGATTCTAGAGATTTCACTTAAGCAAAGGTAAGAAGCTTGACAAGTTAGGAATCCTAGTCATTGTTCTGTAAAGCCTGTGTTTTATTTTGTAATTAATAGTGAAAGAGGATGCATTCTAGGATTAAAAGCTGTGTCCCCCGTCGGACCGACCTGTCTGTTTTCTTCTGGGGTAGTTTTGTCCATGTTTCCTTATTCTATTTGTGCTTCCTCATCCGGGAAGTCAGCTGCTTCAGTTTCAACACTCAGGTCAGCTGGGCAGCATCTTCTACTCGTGGGTTACTTATCTAACATTTAACTAAGAAATTATTCTTAAGCCAAATAAAATCCCCACTCAGTGCACTTTCTCTTAAAAATAATAGCTCATATAAGACTCAGCATCCATTAGGATCCAGGGCTGGAAGACCTGACCCAGGAGCAAGGGTGATGCCATAGTTCTGCTGAGATACCTGCAGGCTGAGCCAGTACCAACAGAAACGAGTTCAGTTCTAGAAAGCAGCAGACTGGATCATCTTCAAGTGGAGATGACACTGTGGACCAAGTAAGTTGGCCAAAAACATTGACTTTTAGGAAGAAAATAGAGAGATGGGCAGTGTCAAAATCAGCATAGAAAAGTGAGTATTGATAACAGTCAAAAACAATATGAATAATACCCTCCGCCCCCTGTTTCTCCATGAAACAGAAACGCAGCTTGATAACCCAAGGTGCGGCTTATGGAGAAGTTGATAGTAACCATGTTGAGCTATAGAATGTCACCAGGAAATATGAAGGATCCAGATAAAGCCACGGGACCACCATGGTTCGCATGGGAAATTCAATATCACAGGGACGTTGTGTTCCTCAAATATCTTACAGACTTAGTGCAATTCTGGTCAGTGTTCGATGGATGTTTGGAATTAGGCAAATGATCTAAAGGCCGTGTAAAAGAATTGAGTACATGAGAACGTTCAAGAGGCCAGGCCTGGGCTACAGTGCCACCGCCCTTGCTCCTATGGCTCTAGCTAGGAGTGGGCACTGCCTTTCCCCAGTAGAGGGGACTGTGTTCATGTCACCTAGTCTCTTCCCATGTGATGCAGGGGAGCAGAGCACCGATCAGCACTAGGAGAGAAGCATGCAGAGCTTTTACACGAACATGGGTGTACCACAGGAAAATGAAAACACAGCAAGCAGGTAGCACTGACACACCTGTACCAGGTCACTCAGCTGGAGGCAGAGCATACAGGGACCAGAGGAGGATTGCTGCTGTTTTAACGAGGTTGGTCCAACAGTCCCCTAGGCCTTGACACTTCCCATCTCTGATGACAAGATTGCTTGTTTCCCTCTGGAACAGGAAGGGCCTTCCCCATGGGGGCTTATCGCCCTCCTAGGGAGAAGAGGGGAGAGCAGAGCACCTGCACCTGCAGCCTTTTGCTTTTGGCACTGGGGATCAACCTTGGGTGCTTTATCACTGAGCTACACCCCAGCCCTTTTGAAAATGTTTTTGAGACGGAGCCTCACTAAGTTGCTGAGGAATAGGAGCTCTCGACAGAGGAGTTTTGCTCCTCCTGCTTCAGCTCTTGCTCGCTGGGATTACAGGAGTGTGCCATTGCACCTGGCCCACACCTGTTGTTAGCTGCCTTTGGATCAAGGTAATCCTCTGCCAAAGTGCTACATTTCAAGTGGCCTATTCTGTCACCCTTCGTTGATAAGACGATTGTAAAAGACATTTCCATTTCCCAGGCCGTCAGGAAGGCCCGCCTGAAGATGGGTCATGATCTGACCTTCTGCTGGCTTGCTGCTCTTCTCATGCAATTCTAAGAGGTGGCTTCCTCACCTCCGAAGGTGTCATGGGTGAAGCTCACGTCTAACACTCACTCTGTGTGCATTCCTCCTCTGGGGGAAGTTTGCCATGGGTTTTTTATAGCTGTGGGCGACATGTTGATGACGGTAATAACTGACAATTACAGTGTACGTAGTATGACCACAGAATTGCCCACATCACTCTGTTTAATCCTTGCAGTGATCTCTGAGAGAGGTGTTCCTAAGTGAGTTAGGAAAATGAGGCCCCAAGGTCATAACTGTGGACATAAGTTCTAGAGGTGGGATGGGATGTTCCCCTGCAGGGTTTGGCCCCAGTCTGGGCAGTACCCTCATTCTGTCCATCTTCTCCGACGTCGGTATTAACAGCATGTTCTGGACATGGAGTGGCAGTGTTCTACCTGCTGCCCTTGAAGTTGTTCAGAAATGATGGAGGAGGAAGGCGCTGGCTCCCTCATATGCACAGAAGTGGAATATTGGTTCATTAATATTCAACATAGATTTCTAAAGCCATCTTAGAAAATTGCTTGGCAGCATGTCATGAAAAACATGCCTTTGACCTGGCAGTGCTGCTTCTTGTCCCTTCCCATAGCACATCGTGAGAGTTGTTTTTTATAAAAGCCCTACATGAAAAATAACCCCAGAGCCCACCAGCAGTAGACTGAGTGAATAAATCATGGAGTTTCATTCACATAATGAAGTACTGTTCTGCAGTACAGTGAACAGAATCCAAGTTATGTGGTTGATTCAGAAACCAAATGTTGAGCAGAAGAGGCAGAGGTAGGGGCTCTCTGCTCATGAGTCCATTTGTATCCTGCTAAGTAAAACAAGCATGCAGGCAAGCACCGGGCCAGACAGACCTCCAGCAGGCTGAAGGGCAGGCCTCGGACCCTGTCAGACCCTGTGCTCAAGTGTGCGTGCTTAGCCCAAGTGACAGCTCAGCTCTCCGCTTCACTCCTCTGTTAAACTGAACATTCATGCTTAATGTGCTTTTCTGTATGTGCATCAAAAGGTGGCAGTGTTTGCCTAGGGGCCATTTTGTTCCTGTGTTGGAGAGGTCCTGGGTGATCTGTGTCCACAAGAGGTGAATGTCTGGTTCACAGAGACGTTCGGTGGTGGGATACTTCTGGATGAACGGGACACAGCACGATTGTTCTGTTGGCCCGAGCTTTTCATTTGTAACTGAATGCAGGTTTTCCTGTTGATGAGGAATAGGAACTCTTGACAGGCTTCGTAAAAATCAGCCCCTGGGGTCAAGGGTAAGTGTGTTGTTTAAAGCAAATGCTTTTTGATTTACTACCCTGTGCCCCAGTTAATCGTGCTTTTGTTTGCTAGGTTTGCCAGACTAGTCAAGGGCAGCAGAGTGGGGGCAGTGCAGAGGCCTGGCCTCCCTTGTGGCCCCCACCTGCTTGTGAGAGAGACTTCTGGCAATACCCAAGGGCCAGACCATAAGACACTGTTCTTCAGTTGAAGCATTGCAGTTGGAACAGGTCTCTAAGTTGGGTCATTTTTATCTGTCTGACTTATAATACATGATTGGAAATTTAAAAATCTTAAAACAGTTGTCCACATTTCTGGAGGCACGTGTGTGTGGTAAAATGCAAATAGCATTAAGTTTCAGTAGGTAACTGATCACCAGAAAGATCTTGGAAGCATTTTCTATAGTTTGCTTGCATGGGGGTGTGTGCAGGGTGTGTGCAGTACATGTGCAGTGTGTGCGCATGGTGGCATAGGCAGAGTGTGTGCATGGTAGTGTGTGCGCATGATAGTGTGTGCATGGTGGTATGTGCAGTGTGGGCAGGGTGTGTGCATAGTGGTGCATGCAGTGGTGTGTGCAGTGCAGGCACATGGTGGTGTGTACATGGTGGTGTGTTCAGTGTGTGTGCAGTGGTGTGTGCAAGGTGTGTTCATGGTGGTGTGTGCTGTGTGTTCATGGTGGTATGTACAGTGTGTGTGCATGGTGGTGTGTGCAGTGTATGTGCAGGGTGGTGCATGCAGTAGTGTGTGCAGGGTGTGTGCAGTACATGTGCAGTATGTGTGCATGATGGTGCGTGTAGTGGTGTGTGCAGGGTGTGTGTGATACATGTGCAGTGGTGTGCATGGTGTATGTAGTGGTGTGCATGATGGTGCATGCAGTGGTGTGTGCAAGGTGTTACATGGTGGGTGGTGTGTGCAGTGGTGTGCATGGTGGTGTGTGCAGTGGTGTGCATGTTGGTGTGTGCAGTGGTGTGCATGGTGGTGTGTGCAGTACTCAGCCAATTGCTTTTTACACTTGCCAGAGGCCTTCATGCCAGAGGCAGCTGAGAAAGTAGCCTCTAGTCTGCAGGAAAAGGAGGCAGGAGCCAGGAAAGTAGGTCTGCATCCCCATGAAACATGGGTGCTACTCTGCATGATTTTTAGAAACAGCTTTTAGAAACAACCCTGGTAAGAGTGTCACAAAAAGGTGTTGTGGGTAGTTCTGCATGGTTCACAACAGATTTTCTCAGAGCTCAGAATCAAACCTTTTGTTATGGAAAAGAGTTTGGGTGTTAATTTCATAGCTGGGGTTATATATTATTTTAAAATGGAGAAAGGGAAGGGAGCATGTCACTAAGAAAGGTCAATTATTATTATTATTTGTAATTCTAGGGATTAAACCCAGGGGTTTTACACTCAACTGCATCTCCAGCCCCCTCCCCTTTTTGCAGGCTTAAAAAAAATTTTTTTTGAGACAGAGCGTACTAGGTTGCTAAGGGTGTCCTCAAATGTGCTATCCTCCTGCCTCAGCCTCCTGGGTTGCTGGGTGAGTTTCCTCCTTGCCCAGTGGGAAATTGTGTTTTATTGAAAGAATTTACCCATCTGGATCTGGACATATAGCTGTTGGTGGAGGTTGGTAGTATAAATAATCTTTTTTCAACATGCACCATAGTACTGCAGGCATGCCTGGTGAGCTGTGTGGCTAGGGGTTTGTGAAAGCATGCCTGGGCTTCTGCTGAGGCCTTCGACTTCTTCCTGGGGATAAGTTGACGGTGAGAGCTAATGCCTGTGGGTGGCTTCTGCATGTGAGGCACGGAGCTGCTTATTTAATTATCCCATTTAACCTTACCTGTAAGATAAATATTATTTCCATTTTATCAAGAGGAAGTTGAAGTACAGAGATCAAGTCAGGCTCCAAAGGCCTAGAGTTGGGAGGCGGCATGGCTTGGCTGGCTGCAGGACCTGACCGCTCATCTTGCGCCCGTGAACCTGCTACATTCTAGATTGGTTTAGGTCGTATCTTGTGTAATGATGGATTTTCAGTATTTTTACTCTGTTTCCAAAAATTAATATTTCTTATGACTTAATTACTGTATGGTGAGTATGGTTGTAGATTCTTAAATTTTACTATACATATTAAAATTCTTTAAAACAAGGTTACATTTATATGGAAAGTTGCCAATAGACCTACATGAGCTACATAAGAGCTAGTCTTGGGGCTGGAGTTGTAGCTCAATGGTAGAGTGCTTGCCTAGCATATGTGAGGCACTGGGTTCATGTGAGGCACTGCATCACATAAAAAAAATGAAATAAAGATATTGATTGTGTTCACTTACAACTAAAAAAAAAAAAATTTAAAAAAACTAGTCTGTCCTCAGAGGGTTGTGTGTTCTTGTTAAAGGAAATAGTCACTGCTTGATTTGTCCATCTTTACCCTGCCAAGTTCATCTGAATGAAAGCTTAGACGTTTCCAGAATTCTAATGTTCTGTGGAAATATGATCCATTGCCTTTAAGATAATAAAAAAAGAGTCTCACAAACTGTCATAATCCCAACCCAAGTATATCTTGTTTTAAATTCTTAGCATCTTAAAATAAGGATTATAAACTTCAGTGTTCTGAGTTGTGTATGATGTAGAAATATGAAGGGTTTGACAGGTGACCCACAGTGTGAGGGCGTTGACCAGTGAGTTCTTTGTGTCTTTCTTTGTCCTAGTCCATGGCTTTGTGAGACAGTTACACATACAGCCCTGAACGGCCAGCGTCAGTGCCAACAGTGTCCGACACATGGGGGCCACCTCATCATCACGGCGAGTGGGTCTTAATAGAATTTTTAACTTGTCTTCCAAGTCAGGGAGATTTCCTAATTTGTATGTGATAAAGACTGTGAGCTTGCCCCTTGGGAAACAGTTGACTGTGGTGGTGAGCCCTTTTAGTCAGCCAGCATCCTGACTGTCACCTGTTTAAAGTGAGCATGTTGCTTTGAGGGAGCTGTAGAGTCTTCTGCAGTTGGAAGTGGAGGAGGCGGTGCCCTCTCCACCTGCCCTTTGGCAGCACTCTGCAGAACTGTAGCCCACCCTCCTCCCCGGCCCTCAGCCCTGGGCCCCTGCCAGGCTGTCCTCCGGGCCTGGGGTGTGCAGGGTCGTGGAGTGTCTCAGGACCCTCCTCACTGACTCCTCAGAGCTGTCCTGCTGGCTCCCTGCCAAGTTCCTTCCTGTCTTGCTGGTGCATTCCATGGTGTTCCACAGTTCACTTGACCCCCTGCAGGGCGTCTGGGCTGGGTGTACAGAGGGTGTCATGGCTCTGGCTGAACCCCTAGGAGTACGGTCGCTAGAGCATATGGTAGCTGCACATTTAGTTTTTCAGAAGCTGCCAAGCGCTTTCCAGCAGGTTGTGCTGCTCCATGCCCCCAGCAGCAAGCGGAATGTCATTTCTCCTGACCAGTGTCTCGTGCTGACAGTTTTTTATCAGACGTTGTGGTGGTTGTATAGGAATCTCATTGGCCTTGAACTTGGATGTCCTCCACAGCTGATCGCTTTGAACAGTTGTCTGTATGTGCTCTTCAGTGAAATATCTGGCATTGCCCATTTTCTGACTCGTTTGTTTACCTTTTTGCCATTGGGTTTTGAGAGTGCTCTGCATATTCCAGATATTAGATACATGCTTTTTTTAAAAAAATAGTTTATTTTTTAGTTGTAGATGGACACAATATCTTTATTTTATTTTTATGTGGTGCTGAGGATTGAACCCAGGGCCCGCACTTGCTAGGAGAGCGCTCTACCGCTGAGCCACAACCCCAGCCCAGATACAGGCCTTTTTTAAAACTATGATTTGCAAATATTTTGCAACTTTTTTAGAGTAGATATATTAATTTACAGGTGCAGACAGACCCACATTCCCTTTGAGAAGGGAAGGTTTGGTCCCTTCCTGTCTTGGGTGCTCCCATGGAGCCTGCCACCTCACATCTACTCTTTTGGCTGTGTTGGTCCCTGTGTCCTAGGAGTGATACTGTCCCCAGCCAGCACAGTCACTATGCTGTGCCCATCTGTCCAGCCCGGTGGTGGTGTGCCCAGCGGCCCCCCTCCTGCCTACAACTCAGGATACTTCTTTCTTTTCCTGGCTTCCCTGACTGTAGGAGAAATCCTTTGTCTTTGAGTCAGCATGGAAGAAGGAGAAGGATATTGTTTCCAAGGAGATCGAGAAGCTCCGAGTGTCCATTCAGACCTTGTGTAAGAGCGCGCTTCCTCTGGGAAAGATTATGGACTACATCCAGGAAGATGTGGACGCCATGCAGAACGAACTGCAGCTGTGGCACATGGAGAACAAGCAGCATGCAGAGGCCCTGCAGAAGGAGCAGAGGTGGGGAGGAGCCTGCAGAGCGGGCAGAGGAGGGAGGGGCCTGAAGAGGGGGCAGAGGAGGGAGGGGCCTGAAGAGAGCAGAGGAGGGAGGGGCCTGCAGAGGGAGCAGGGGAGGGAGGGGCCTGGAGAGGGCAGAGGAGGGAGGGGCCTGGAAAGGGAGCAGAGGAGGGAGGAGCCTGGAGAGGGAGTAGAGGCTATTTACCTGCGGTGCTGAGAATTAATAGCCAGTGCCAGGCGAGTGTGCTACCACTGAGCCCAGCCCTAGCCCCTACATTTTGATTTAAAGTATTTGAAAAAAACATTCTTGACAGTTCTTCCTTACAAAACCCGATTTTGCGTTATGATAGAAAACGATTGCTCTTCTTTGTTGTATATTTTAGTTTGTATTTTATGCTTTAAAAACCTAAAGGGGGGCTAGGGTTGAGGCCCAGTAGTAGATAACTTGCTCTACCATATGTGAGAAACTGGGTTCCATTCTTAGCACCACATATAGATAAATGAATAAAATAAAGGCCCATCAAGAACTAAAAATATATATTTAAAAAAAATGGGCTGGACATGATGGCACACATCTATAATCCCAGCTGCTCAGGAGGCAGAGGCAGAAAGGTTGCAAGTTCAAAGCCAGGCTGTGCAACTTAGCCAAGACCCTGTCTCAAAATATAAAAAATAAAATGGGCTGGGGATGCGGCTCAGTGGTTAAGTGCCTCTGGGTTCAATTCTTAGTACCAAAACCCCAAACAACAACAACAAACCATAAAGGGAAGGTTAGTTTTGACTTCAGCTTTCCCAAGGTCATGTTAGTTCCCTCGCTCCCATTATTTAGTGCAGCAGATGAGAGCCTGGCACAGAAGGCCCTACTGGCCTGGCAAGCTTCTTCCTGTGGCGAGGCCTCCTGTCCTCTGACAGGAAGGGACTGGTCTAGATGGTGGTCCTTAGTGTCCATGGGGAAATTGCTGTGCACCTCTTGGCCAGCCCTGGGACTCTGTCAAGTATATAATTTGAGGACTTCAGTCCCATCATTTAAGAAACATTGGCCTCCTTTAGTAAGTCTCCTATTTGACTTCTCTTTTGGCCGTGGCAGGGGTTGCAGAAATGCGAAATAAACGTTGTCCAGACGTGAGTGGTTTCCTCCTTCTTGTCATCAGGGTCAGAGATTTAGGTCGTACCCTTTTTCTTTGGATGCAACAGAAGTGGACTTGTGCTGTCTTTTGGGGGTTATTAAGAAGCAGATCTAAAATGAGGGCAGCCTGATGTGCGCTGGTGTGCTCCCTTAGTATCACAGACTGTGCCGTGGAACCCCTGAAGGTCGAGCTGGCTGAGCTGGAGCAGATGATCAAGGACCAGCAGGACAAGATCTGCGCTGTGAAGGCCAACATTCTCAAGAACGAAGAGAAAATCCAGAAGATGGTGTACAGTATCAACTTGACGTCGCGAAGGTGAATGCCGAGGATTCCAGGGAGGAAGTGCCGTGTCTGCATGGCCCTCCGTCGGGAGGAAGTACTGTGGGCTGTGTGGCCGTCGGGAAGCTTCCGGGCTCTGAAATGCCTGCACATAGAGTGTGTCGGGAGGCCTGTGCCCCTCCCGGCTGGAGCCCCCGTTGTTTATAAATGCTCTTCAGAACACCTTTGTGGGAGGTTTTTTGCAAGCCTGTTCTCTCTTTCTCTGTAGCCTGTTTAGTCCTGTATCAGAATTCTCATGCAGGTAAGCGGTGTCGGCACCAGAAGATGTTCTTTATTTTGGTTTTTGAGTCAGGGCTTACTGCATAGACCCCAAACGAAGGGTCACCATGAACTTTCTGATGGGCACTTCATACATAGAATGAGGCCTGAAAACGATCACATTATATTTTAGATTTCCAGCTGAGCAGGATGGACGGGAGTCCGTGTCCTTGGGTGTGTGCCGAAGCCGGGTTATTTTCTCCTTCTTCATGAGCGCATGGGCGTCCTTATGAGGTCATTTTTTTGGGCCCTGTTAACTTGTGCTTGTGTATCTGGCCCTCCAAGTTCACAGTGGACAAGAGAGGTTTCAAGGTGGCTGTTCAGAGCCTCTCTGGTATGGAGTTGCCACAGGGACACCTTTGCTTTCCTTATGGCCTTGCCCTGGGTGTCCCCGGTCAGCATGAGCAGAACCCCGCGTCCCTGTAGGAGGAGCCCTTCTGTGAGAGGCAGCAACATCTTCCTTTTCCTTGCACAGGCTTGTGTACCTGAGAGACAGTCCCTCAGGAGAAGCCACAAGAAGAAGACTTAGGAGGACGGAACAATACCTAAAATTTTTTGATGTTACCCACTTTTTTTGGAAATTGCTTTTTAAAGCAAAGTTATTAATTTTTTTTAAACTTTTTTTTTTTTTTTTTTTTAGTTTTCCACTTAAATACAATATTGCAAATGCATACAAAGGTCTTCAGTTCCTGTGGGAAGGGTTTGTGTGTGGAGTTACACTTGCAGGTCCTGAGGGCTGGATCCTGGTCCTTCTCCCTCCACTGAGGAGTCTGCATCAAACGTGAGCATTGCTGAGAAGGGTCAGCAAGGGCAGCACAGCTTGTTTTAGGTCCAGAGCAAACCCTCCCTGGGCGGCAGTGGGCTCCCAAGCTGCCTGGCTCAGGAGCAGGTGCTGGAGATCCACCTTGTGGTGGCACTGCTGCTTCTCCTTCCCACCTGCATCTTGCAGTTATTTTTGACCAGTTCCTAGGACACACGGGTTGTGGTGGGAGGGGCTGTTGGTTACAGTCCTTCAGGTATTTATAGTCTCTTTGCTACTGAATTGAGTGGCTCAGCGGTGATCCCAAGTGGTCCCTGTTTGCTTCAGGTTAAGCTGCACGCCTTTCATGGCTTTGTCCCTGTGAATAGGATTTGTGCGTTGCAGAAATTGCATACATTGTATGTGAGCAGACTTTTGTGGGAAGTGGTCTATCACATTGTATCATAAGGTTTATTTTTCTTTTATATGTAAATCGTAAAAATGATCACCTATTTCTTTTATAAGTGTATGGATTGTACAATTCATTTCACACATGGAAAAATCATAAGCATTTGGATTTTTAGTTTTCAAAGGTATGTAGAAAAATACATCTTTTCATTCCTGTTGTGACACTTACCCTTTTCTAATTTAACTGAAGTTTTATAAGACAGGTAAGTATTTACCAGAAATTTTAAGACTACTTATAAGGCTCGTGAAGGTCTCTGCATGTAGCTATCACTGTATCTTATGATCAACAAATTAAATCCTCATCTTATTAACATTTTGAGGAAATATACCAATGGAATTCTTAAGTGTTTTCCTCGACTGTGCTTTATAAGTTCTGGAGTTATTCTTCAGGAGTTTGCATTTACCAATTCAGTGACACTAATTTATGTTCAAAGGAGATGTGTCAATCTTTGGAAAAAATAGTTCAAGGCTAAAATTTAAGCTTTCCACTTTGATGTTCATGCTTGTTTTCCTTTTCAATAATCAGCCTTTAAAGGAAACATCTCCTGAGACCTGTGAAGGCAGAAGGCATCCTCCAGGACAGGTGCACTTTGGGATTGGGTAGCGGGGGATCTAGTTGAATGTGCCTGGGCTGGTTTGCACACTGCCCTGGACTAGGTTGTGTGTGTTGTGCCTGGTGTCATGGCACCCCAAGAGAGAAAGGACAGCCAGGACCTTTCTCTGGGTCTTGAATAAACAGTTGGCAGAAGGTGCCCACATAAACCTGTTTCAAAGAGAGGCCACCTGCAGACAGGGTCATCTGTCATCATCACAGTCCTGGACGAGGCTCCTGCTCAGGGAGCTTCTGTCCACTCCTAGGGGCACAGACAGCTCATCACTTCATCCAGAGGCCTTCAGAGGAGACCACTGTGATTGCCCCTGGTGTTCTGCAGGGTCCAGTGTGGCAAAGCAGAGCTTAGGCATGTCAGAGGAGGTGAGCGGCCTGGCAGAGGGGACAGCATTGCTGCTCCAGGTGCCTGGGGGCTGCCCCTGGATCTGCCCAGGACACTCTGACCCTGGGGCTTGTTTTTCCACGAGGAGATTTGGTCACCAGTTTATACAAGCTGGCAGGAGCAAAGCCCTGATCAGGATACCTCCAGCTTGTCTTGTGTTGTCATGGAGGGGCTGGGAGGACTGTGTGTGTGTGTGTGTGAGAAAGAGAGAGAGAGGGAGCGACTGGGGTATTTTAGTCAGCCTTTTGTCACTGTGACCAAGACCCAACAAGAGCAACTTGGAGGGAAAGCTCATTTTGGTTCATGATTTCAGAGGTTCAATCAACAGTCAGCCAGCTCACAGCTCTGGGCCCCAGGGAGTCAGAAGAACATGGTGACGGAAGGGTGTGTGGAGGGCAGTTGCTCAGTTTGACAGCCAAGAAGCAGAGCTCTGCTCAAAGGCACCCCCTCAGTGACTCTGCAGCCACACCTACCTGCCTGCAGTCACCAACCAGTGGCGCTGGTGGAGGGTTGATCCAGTGCTTAGGTCCCACCCTTCCCCTCTGGACGTCCTGGCACTGTCTCGCTCGGGAGCTTTTTGGGCACCACTGTGCCATCCATAACCTGGGGATGGAACTCAGGACCTTGCACAGTTAGGGGAGCTCTGCACCAAGGAAATCCTGTGTCCTTTTTATTAATTCAGCAAGAGAAAAGCAGTTTAAATGGGTTTTCAACCATGAAACTTACTTGTAAGACTATTTACAGCTGCATATCAAATGGATCATCCTTTTCTTAAACCAGGCAAATCCGTCTTTCTGGTAAGGCAAAAGTTCAGGAGGCGAGCTTGCCGCAGGCTTCCCCAGGGTGCAACCTCATAGGGCCTGACCAAGGTCACAGCGGGGTTGGCAGCATCCACCTCGCTCTGCGTCACACCCTTAAATTTCCCCTTCTGTTCTCAGCAAAAACTGAAGTTGGCTGGTGCTGTGACATAAATCACACGCATGCTTAGGCCACTGCTTGACGTCCCCACCGCTGCGCAGGTGCCTGCAGTGCTGCTCGTCGGGCCTGCAGGGCCTCCTGGGGTCTCAGGCCTCGTGAGGGTGCTGCTGCCACTCTGGCCATCCACCCTGGGCACTGTCCAGCTGGGCCTGAGTTGCACCTGCGTGATGACAGAGCGCCTCCCTCCCTGCTGATTTGGGTGATGAGTAGTGCAGGGGCCTGTGAAGCCTGTGCCGATGGCTTGTGGCCATGAAGGGACAGCCTCTGAGCACGAGGTGCCCTGTGTGGGTACTGTGGTCTTCGTGACTCTGCCCGGATCCTTTGCTTTCCCCGGAGGTCCCTAAGCCCCATCCGGCAATGTGCAGGAGCCTCGGGACCTCAGACACTGGGCAGGGCTTCCTGGTCTCACTGGACAGGGTGCTGGCGAGGGTTTCCTCCTTGGCTGACGGTCCCGAGAACATCACACAATCCCTGACCCCTGCCCCTCCTCTCTGAAGGGCGCCAAATTCAAAAGTTTTCTCCACCAATCCCTGCAGGACACAGTGTCCGCTCACAGTTTCTGAGTCACCCTTCCAATCAGCACCCACCAAGTCGCCTACACAACCTTGCAAGCTCATGCTCTCTGCCCTCCTCCTCTCCTCTCTGCCTCTCCTTTCCTTCCCATTTAGGCAGCCCCCCAATAAAATCTTCTGGTTGAATCTCCGTCTGGGTGAGTCACTCGCCTTTCAGAAGGACTTCCCTGCCAGCCGGCATCTGAGAGCTGGTGCTGACCCGAGAGGAGTATTCAGGTGGGCTGTCCTTTGGACAGGATGCTCCCCTCCGTTGGCAGAGGGCTGTGAATCCAGGGCTTCCTTCCCCTTCCGCTCTCCAGCCGACCCCTCCCCTTGGGATGGTGGAGTGGAAGGAGCACAGGGTGTGGAGTCGGGAACCATTTTGTTGTATGTGCTTTTCTTCCTCTCTCTTCTCTGAGCCTCAATTGTCTGCCAGTGGTCACTAGAGAACATTCTGGCTCCCTGCATAGAGGGCTGAGGCCTCTGTGGGGGTTTGGAAGTTTGTGGTCTCAGCCACGTGTGTGAACCATGGAGCCCATGGGGCCATCATTCAGGAAGCATCTGTTCTGTTTTCCTGAAGGGCATGAGATCTTCTGGCTTGAGTAGTGAAAAGCCAGCCATGCTGCTTTGCGTGCTTCTGGGAGAGAAGTGGCCTCCCGCCTGGCGGGACAGAGAGGGCACCCTGGAAGGAGGGAGGTGCCAGCACTTGTTAGGTGATCAGGAAGCCTGTGGGAGACCGGGGGTGAACTGGTGAGGGACTCTGTGGTGGTCACTAGTGATGCTGAAGCCACCCAGGACCCCTTAGCTCCCCTGCTTGGGGTGGGAAGTGTGGGGATTGAGACCTGCCCTCCTGCAGCCCAGCCCAGGACACAAGGTAGAGAAGCTCACTGCTGGGGACCCCACAGAGCCAAGGTCTTGGGGATGTCCTTAGAACGTTCCCTGGGGAACATTTCTGACATCTGTGTAGGGCTAGGGAGAAGACTGGGTGGTGGGGAGGTTGCACTTGGGCCTCTAGGGCCTCAGGGTCCATAGATGTCCTTTCTCACCAACTTAATCTGAAAATTGAACCCTGTTATTAAAATGAGATTCTTGAAATTTAAGCCAATTCTACAGCTTGCCTAGAAAATAAAAAGATTAATTTGTCCCCTGACATATGAACTATACTAGCTAAAACAGACAGGCACTGCAGGGGAACAGATGACCCAGGAAACAGGGCAGGAGCCCCAACTGGACCATGAGTTGGAGGTTTTAGTTTTGATAAATATGGCGTTTCAAGGCAGAGGGATTCACATCGGTATCCGGACATGTGGTTGTCAGCATGGCAAGGATACAACTGCATTCTCACCTCAGGTCACATAACAGTTCTCAAAAGATCAAAGTTTTGGACAGCATGACAATATTAGAAGCTGCAGATGGAGAGCGCTCTGTGTGTTTATGTGTCTCATGCCTGGGACGCGTCTGCGTCATGAGAGGTGCTGAGGCTGGGACCGCAGCCCTGAGTGGGGGGCGTGGTGAGCACTGCGTGCCTCCTTAGGACAGGGTGATGGTGGGCCACCCTGAAGGAAACAACCCCCTGGCTCCCTGAGAAGTCACCCATTTCCAGGTAGCCAGGCAGAAGTGAAAACAAAAGAATGTGTCGCATATCTAACAAGGAGTCAAGGTTCATAATAGACTTTTAATTAGAAAATAACAGCCACTCAGTTGAACGGTCGAAGGAGGACACAAGTGTCAGTCAAATGACGGGGAAGCATGTAAGCCAGTCAGTGTTCAGCCATGTGCAAGGGAACATAGTGAGAGCCTGGGGAATCTCCACAGGAGGAGGGGCTTCCCAGGCTCCAGTCCAGCCAGACAGAGCCCCTTGGCGTTTGGGGGCTCACATAGTCACTGTTTGACTTTGGACAATTATCTGAATGTTTTTTTTTTAATTAAATTGTTTGCTTCTCCTTCCCTCTGGGCTAATCCACGTGGTGCCACATCCGTGGCTTGCTGTCAGGGTCTGTGTGTGACCAGCTACAGATAACAAGATGAGTGCTTAGCAGGTGTAGGCACTCTGGGAGTGTAGACTGGTGGCCTCTGGAACGTGGGCTTAGAGCACAGTGACACCCACTCTTCAGTCAAGGGTTAAAACAGTTGAGACTTGTAGTGGATTGAGGACGTGGTGGTACTTTTGGAGGGCATTTTGGAAGATCTTCTCAAGGATTATTTTGCTGACAGAAGAATAAGGCTGGAGCAGGCATGACCGTCCCACTAGGAGTGAGTTGGACCTGTTTTCTGGGGCCCAGGCCGTGGGTAAGACACAGCCTGGGGAAGGTGGTGTGGATGCCTAGGTAGATGGTGAGGGCCCAGTTGAAACCACTCTTAAAAATCAGGATTGGCTAGTGGCTTAGGAGGCTGAGATGGGAGGATCCCGAGTTCAAAGCCAGCCTCAGCAAACAGCAAAACGCTGAGGCAAGAAAATAAGTTTTATTTAAGGGCTAAAGTAGGGGGTAGGGTGGAAAGGGATCCCTCCAGAGACAAGGGACCCCAGGGCCGGTGTCTAGGGAGTGGGAGTATCTTGCCCCTCCATGATTTTAGGTTTTCTTTCTTCTCATGTCCTCTCCTCCCATGTTATGTGGTGACTAAAAGGTAGGAAGAGCCACAGGGGTGAATGCCAGTATTGGAAAGTGTGATCCTTCTCATCCCCTGGAGGTTGTTAGCAACCAGGTGATAGGAAGTGGTATCTGCCCATTTCCTTTTCCTTGATTATCAGCTTCCTGTCTTTTGCCCCATCTCATGCCCTCCTTGGATAATGGAACCCTTACTGCTGTAAGGGGAAATAGACAACAACCACTATGGCTGCTTTAGGCTGAGAAGAGGCAACATGGGGCGAGCCATTCGGGTTTTCCTTTTTAGGAATGTTCCTGGTTGGTCAAGGCATCAAGCATGGTTTGGAAAAAACAGACTGTAAAGTCAACTTAGAGGTGGGTGCTTCTATGAGATAAATAAGAAGACATGAGTACTGGAATGAAATTAATACAAAATAAATGTTGCAGCATGTGGAACATGTCAGTGAATGTCAAGATGATGAGAGAAACCAGTAATATTCACCAGGAAGTTCCAGAGTTAAGAAGTTGTTCCCATAACAAGGCCAGTGAGGACATGGCCTCTATTGGGGAATGTAAGTCCTTAAGGATATTAGTTACATTGCCAGAGTTATCAGGAATGCAAATGATATTGATTTTTAAAATGTCACAGATGCCCCCATAAGATGTAGTTAAGATATCTGATGTCACCTGATTTTTGTAAAATACCTTTCTGTTGGCATATCCTCTGTTTAGTAGACATCCTTTATTTCTGTTACTTAGGGCTAGGTAATCATACTAGCAACCATGGATTAAGTCTGCCTATCTAGGACGTTAGGAAGATCTGTAGGCCTTAAATTGACTAAAAAAGCTTCTGACT
Source organism: Spermophilus citellus (assembly GCF_964194105.1). Taxonomy (NCBI): domain Eukaryota; kingdom Metazoa; phylum Chordata; class Mammalia; order Rodentia; family Sciuridae; genus Spermophilus; species Spermophilus citellus. Next base: position 134,410,353 of record NC_138192.1, read on the forward strand.
CTGATAGTTTCTTTTGATAGTTATTAGGCACTACTAAGAATCCTTCTTTTATAGCCTCCAGTCTTACTCTTGGTGGGAATGACAGAAGTGTACATCTTAAGTTACATTAAAAGAACTATTGTCTTCCCTTTTAAATGGCCCAGATATGGCTGTATTTTGGTTATAACTTGTTTTGTTAGGTGTTTAAGACCAAGCTGTACCTATTTTTAAAAGTCAGCTGAGCGCTGGGGATGTGGCTCAAGCGGTAGTGCGCTCCCCTGGCATGCGTGCGGCGCTGGGTTCAATCCTCAGCACCACATACGAATAAAGATGTTGTGTCCGCCAAAAACTAAAAAATAAATATTAAAAAATTCCCTCCCTCCCTCCCTCCCCCTCTCTCTCTCTCTCTCTCTCTCTCTCTCTCTCTCTCTCTCTCAAAAACAAATAAAATTTATAAAAAAAGTCAGCTGAATTCCCTCAGGGGTCACTCTTGGGAACTTGTGACCAGCCTCTTACTCCTCTAATGCCATCTGCCAGGATAGGTCAGGGTCTTGTTGGAAAGCATCAGGGCTATCTCCCTCTCCAATGACCCTCCTCTTTACAGTATGGGCACTGGTCAGCTTTCTGTTCTCCATGGCCTCATTGGTCCGCCTGATTGGGAGGTCATGTGGCCCAGAGTTGTAAAGCCCTTAGAAAAGTCCCCTTGTGGGCTGGGGATGTGGCTCAAGTGGTAGTGCACTCACCTGGCATGTGTGTGGCCCGGGTTTGATCCTCAGCACCACATACAAACAAAGATGTTGTGTCCACCGAAAACTAAAAAATAAATATTAAAAAAAATTTAAAAAGAAAAAAGAAAAGTCCCCTTGTTCCCTGGGTTTGAGCTGACCTCAGAGAGCAAGAGCCAAATATTGGCTGTTTTCTTTCTTGGCCCTTTTACTTCCTTAACTTTGGTCTCAAACATTCAACAAGCCAAGTAAGACAAGTTTTACTTGTCTTAAAGTGTGAGTACTAGTTTTTAACTTTAGTTGTATAACTTTAAAGTTATTTACTCCTTATATTTAATTGGGGTCAGTATTAGTAGTAGAAGTTAGCTTTACATCTTGTCTATCCTATAGGCGATGGCCTATTATCTCAAATTAACTCAAGTTGTTATACTGAAAGTTGTACTTTTGTGAGTCATTAACAGACAATAGTTATAAAGTTTAAAAGTAAAATATAAAAGGAAATTATTGTTTTCATAGTACTTTAATTGAAACCCAAGAGTGGGGCTGCAGTTGTGGCTCAGTGGTAGAGCGCTTTTCTAGCACATGTAGGCACTGGGTTTGACCCTCAGTACCACATAAGCATAAATAAGTAAAATAAAGGTATTGTGTCCATCTACATCAAGGAAGGAAGGGAGGGAGGGAGGAAGGGAGAAAGGAAGAAAGGAAGGAAGGATGGGAGGGAGGGAGGGAGGGAGGGAAAGAAAGAAAGAAAACATATTGAGTTTGTATAATAGCTATGAACCAAGAAACATAATTTTTATAATCCCAAACCTTTACTTTATAAACATTAGCTTAAAGAAGAACAGCTTGGTAAAATGTACTCCTAAATTTTACATTTTGAAGACTTGCATACTTGGAAGATATGAATACATCTAGCATACAAAGAAGCCAGTAACTGCAGCACAATTACAATGATGTTCTTATATTAACTAAGTTTAATTTAAAATTTTTTAAAAAATTCAGAATCTGTAATGTAGTGTAATACTCTAAAATTTAAGACTAGTTTCTCTAAACAGTTTCTCTAAAACTAGTTTCTCTAAGACTAGTTTCTCTTAACAGACACAAGAAATTATCTTGATAGATAAGAGCAGATTAATGTTTTCAGAAATACTTTAACACAAGAGGATTAAACTTTAATTTATATCACTACATTAATATTTGACCTTAGGGGGAAAAAATAAATAGCTGTAACTGATTGTGCTAATTATATATAGCCAATTTAGTTACACACTAACTTTTTGAAATTTACCCTCCACAAACCTGCAACTTACTTAGACATTCTACAACTTTTTGCTTTACCACACAAAGACATTTTTTTTATCCAGAAACATTTCTTTTTCCTTGTACTTTATATTTCCATACCTAGAACCTTTTTATGTCTCTTTCTTAGCGGATGACCCCTTTTAAAATTCACATTCTGAAACAATCCTTATGAAATTTCTGAATTTAGATTACTCCACTTTAAGAAGATGAAATTCTTGTTTTCATAGTACTTTAATTGAAACCCAACTGAAACCTTTTGGACTCTTTGTATATAAAATTACACCTGATAGAATCTTAACTCTTAGTAACTTCATTTTTAGTGATAATAGAAACAAAGTAGTCGTAATTTTTTTTTCATTTACCAATTTATGAAAACACATTTAATGTTTGAAGATTAATCCCGTTTATGTTAAATCTAATTTACTCATTTTAACTGTAAAAAAACCCCATAATATTGGACAAGTGTAGTTATCAGTATTAGCCATCTCTTCCCTGTTGAAGAAAAATCCTAGAAACAATGGATTTCATTCTACACATTTGGTAGAAACCAACACTCTGTTAATTGTCTGACCACCTAGAAAAAACTTGTGAGTTAATAATTTTAAAGACAGCTTTACTCTCATCTGTTTACCTCATTTTTAATTGGACCTTTTTTTAAGTGACATGAACTAAAAGATATTTGGATCCATTTCTCACTTAAATTTTGATTTATGAGCGCTCATTTATCTATATGCCAATTTTAATACCATATACATGATATATGGACACAAGTACATACGTAGACTCAATACAATGCACAGGTGTGCACACATACATAAAACAGACAGGAAACAAAGATTTTGTAGCTTTTTGCAGGTAGATTTCTACAGGTAGGAGGCAATGCTATAGATGTTTACTAAAGCCTCTATTAGATTTAACCTGTTAGAAGTTAAAATAGAGCCTATTAGACTTTTACATTATGACTTCAACATAGGGCAGGCCATTCAGTTGGAAATGCTAAGTGTAAAGTGTGACAGCCATGGTGAACGCTGAAATAAAAGGTTCAGGTGGCCACTTGTCTTAAATGGCTGTCAGATTTATTCCCAACATCATCATGTCTGCCCCTAGGATTTTGTAAAAGGAGATTTTCCAATGTATTTGAGAGCCAACCCTTGAAAAATTGGCCTCTGATCAAAGAGTATAAAAACCTGTATAGTTAAGGTAAAATAAGACTGACCAGAATAGTACAATAATTTTGGTGCACAGGATCAAATGTGAATTTACCATAAAACCATTAGCTCAAAATTATAGAAGTTTTAAACCCAGTAGTTCTAAAGCAAAGAAATGATGGCCATAATTACTCTAGTAAAGAAGCATGCAGAACATCTTTATCAGATCAGAGTTCACTTTGGGGTCAGATTAGAGTCAATCCAGATATTAAAAGAATGTAAGAGACCTGAAATCCTCAGGTAAAGATTTTCAAGGTAAAGAAGACTTGTATATATGAGGTCATTCCCTTCTTCCTCCCTGTGTTGTAGCATTCAGGGAGGAACTTGTTAAGATAGTAGGTCGTCGAGTGTGAAAGCAGATAAGATAGCCAGTCATTTAGGTCCCACAGAGGCTTGATTTAAAAGTGACATCTTTTTTTTTTTTTTTCTCTTTGGTAATCAAGCCAGGATTGGATGCAGAAAATTATAAGATATCTCCTTTCACCAACTGATTAGATTATTTCCCAGCCTGTCAGCAGAGGACAACAAGGCACTTTGTGAGCATCTGTGGGTCACACTTGGCCCCGTTTTCAGTATGCAGGCTACTGGTGAGCCTGGCATCACTGCTGAGAATGAGGCGCCCATCTGAGTCTGTGTGCTAGGGACATCTTCCCCATTGAGCTTCCAATGGTCAGCAAAACCCATCTCTCACCATGGGGTCCTGCCACGTTTTTGCTGTGCTATGGGCTCGACTTAGCCTCTTTCTCCACGATAAACTTCCCAATGTGGTGACCCATGGTAAAAAAGGATCTCTGATGAGTATAGTTCTCTGCTCTGTGGGCTGAAGGAATCTTCAGAGGTAAGGAGGACATCTAGTGCTTGCTAGATGCTTAACACTCTTTTCTTGGAGGAGTTTATGGAAGGGGTGAATTGAAAATGCCTCCTGAAAACAGCCAAAGATACGGAAGGCACACAGAAATAACAATGGGGGGATCCCTACAGGCTCACGGCAGCTGAATATGTGGACAAAGGAACCTAGGCACTTCCTTAGGAGTCATTCTCGATGGCTGACTGGTCTGAAGGGAGGGAGAGCTCGGAGGAGCAAGTGTGGGGAAGGCAGTGTGGCTCATCCAGAGGTGCATATCACTGGGCTTTCACTCAGTGCCATCTGATGGACCAATTGCGTCAGGACGCCCCATGAGGGCTATCAGGAGTGGAGGTCAGAGAAGAAACTGTAAGATTCCCCGGGGAGTGGCCCCAGCCAGACTCTTGCAGCTGTCCCAACCCTTTGTTCCTTTGTGTGCAGCCAAAGGTAGACCAGGATCAGAGACACTGTGTGTTCTCTCCAGACACGATCCAAGACTGGGGAAGACCCGAGAAACAGCTTTGGCAGAACCCAACATGCCAGACCCATAGGACAGGTGATTGGGAGCCACCGAGGCTGTGAATCCTGTCACCCGGGTCTTGTAGAAAGGGGCTGCACCAACTGCATTTATTTAGTCGACGGGTGTCCGTTACATCCTCAGAAAGAAAGGGACAGAAAGATGCACAGAAATAACAATGCGGGGATCCCTACAGGATGTGAGGTGTGGAGGGGCTTACCTTGGTGGTGATCCCGGCTGAGCCCCCAACTGAAATCAGGATGGGGTCCCCCCATGTTGAAGGTTAAACACCTGAGGAACGCCAAGGCAAGAAAACAGTTTTACGTAAGGGGTAGAACAGAGCGAGACTCCTCCAGAGAGGAGGGAGCCCAGGGCTGGTGCAGACACCACCCTGTATAGGAGGGCACACACACCCCTGTGTAGATTTTAGGTTTCCTTGACCCCTCCTCCCATGCTATGTGGTGACCAAAAGGCAGGAAGAGCCACAGGGTGACAGCTTGTGTTGGAAAGTGTGATCCTCCCTCCCCTGAAGACTGTCAGCAACCCGGTGACAGGAAGTGCTGCTGGAGCCAGAATAGAAGAGGCAGTCACCATAGATAGATAAAGTGGGTCAGATTGACCGAGGAGGCCAGTTTGGGTCCAGGAAGTGGAGACCACCCCTGAGGGGTGAATGCCTTCAGAGCCCGCCCTCCACCCTTATTACGATGACCTGCCCCTGCTCCAGCCTATTGCTAAGGTAACCTGTCCCAAGGATTGTCCCTCTCCACAGGGAGCTATAACAGTTGTCCATGGACCCTGGACCCCGTTCCTGCCCAGATCACTGCACCTGGCCCCTCCTGTCCATCTGCTTCTCACCTTTTGGCCTCCCACCAAAGCATCTCCTGGGCCTAGTCATGTATGCTAGAAGGAAAGACAAGGGAAGAGAGCAGGAGAGCCAATAAGCCCAGTGCACATAAAAAAGGCAGGACACCAGGTTACCAGCTACAGCCTCCTGCTCCCTCCTGGAGAAGTCTGTGTCACCCCTTTTAAAATAATCCCTGTTTGATGCTCCTCCAATGTTCAGACTTCCACAGGGAGGGAGCAGGACTTCACAGGTAACCGGGATATCACTATCTGCCCATTTTCTTTTCTTGGGTAATCAGCCACCTTTCCTTTGCCCTCTCACCCTCACGGGAAGCTTGCAAGCAGATCAGAGCTCCACTGGCCGCCTGGCCCTTCTGCTAGCTCCGCCAGCATGCCAGCCCCTCAGCTAGGAGCCATGTGCTCCAGGCCTCCACAGAGAGGCCACAGGAGCCCTGGGCCGCCCTCTGTAGGACCGCCCTCACCCTGCCCTTCTCCCCGCCCAGGGCAAACATCCTCTTTCTCTCCTGAGTGGAAACCGTCCTCCGGGATCCGCCTTGGTGGGACGGCTGGTGGTGTGGGACTCCACTGGGCAGCCCCTCGCTCAGATCTGAGGAGAGTGGCCTTGCCACTGTGCTGCTCCTTTCCCAGGGAGCCTGTGGGGGTCCCACAGTTTCCATTCAGACCCTCTGAGACCACAGGCTGGCACCTCATGCATGTCCAGGGCCTGGCCCCTGGGACAGGGCTTGGTATGTGCTGTCGGGGAAGCCCCAGGCTGTCTTTTTGGGAGCTGAGGGGGCGGGAGAGCACCCTGGTGAACTCCTGCTCCCTCCTCCCACGAGCCTCCCGCTGGGAGCAGCCTAGCCTCACTATTCCATGGTGAGAGCCCGGGGCCTGGGAGCAGGTTCCAGGCCTCTCTGCTCTGTCGTTAGGCAGTGGAGGGGCTGCCCAGCACAAGGCAGGGCTGAGAGCTGCCACTTGTGGCCTGGTTCCCGCCTGTTCACCTGTCATGGGTGAGTCCAGCTGAGAAGATTCATCAGGCCAGGAGGGCACCAACCCAAGGCCTCAGCTGCTTAGCCTGGGAGTGTGGTGGGGCGGGCTGGCCTTCAGCCCAGTGGGCCCAGCGCCAGCATTCAGGGCGCTCTTAGGAGCCCCGGGTGTTTTAATATGTTTTATAATCAGAAAAATGAACCCGTAGTTGAAGTAAATGTACTGTATACTATTAACATATTTGTCTTCACATCAATGCGGTCATAAAGTAGAACTTTTAATATCTTTTATGAAGGAAGGGCCCACGAACCTCTCACACAGCCCCGAGGGCTCCACTGGCTTGGACTCAGCCCCATCCCACCCTCACGTGGCTCACCCGCCTCAAAGCCGACCTCCCAGGACGTGGGAGAGGACAAGCTCAGCTTCCTCCAGGGGAAGGATACAGCTTTCCAGGAAGGTGTTTGGGGCAGTTTCCATGAAAACATCAGGATGCTTTAAAAATAGACCTTCCAATAAAAGCTCTTAAAGTGCGAGTTTCAGGTATTAAACTGGTGCAGACAGTTTCAAAATCAAACCTTTCCTGGGCTCCACGGCTGGGGGTGCTGAGGGCTGAAGCCTGGGCGCCCAGTCAGGCTCCTGAAGGCCCTAGAGCAGCCCTGGTTCCTCGGGAGCCTCTCCATTGCCTGTGGCGCTGCAGCACCCTCTCTGCTGCCCTCACTGTGACTGACATCTGCCAGAACACCCGTGTGTGGTGGTCAAGCCCTCGGCTCCTTAGAATGGAGAGGTCACCACTTACCCACATAAGGACAACTCTGGGCAAGCTGGACAGGGTGAGCCGGGCCTGTGGGCAGCTCCGGGCTGCATGGCCACCTCCCGGCCCTGCAGCTCCTCTCCTCTCTGTCCTCCAAAGCCCTCTGCCCAAACTCTGCCTGGCACTGGGTGGGGCTGAGTGCCGGGGTGGACAGGAGTGGGCCTGTGCTGGCAAGTCACGCGGTCAGGAGTCCCGTGGCCGTTATTGAAGAAACAAAGGTGACGCATCCTGGAAATCCTTGGTGATTCTGCCACGTTGAACCTCCCCCTGTCCTGCCTGCCTGTGTCCGTGAGGGTCCTGCCTTCCTGGGTGCAGATGAACTCTGGCCCCAGCGGACACGTCCACACTGTACACAGCGCAGCTGCTGGGGTCAGGACTGGGTGTGCCGAGGGGCTCACTGTCTTTTTTTTAAGAGTACTACTCCTTTCAAAATGACGGTTAGGGGCCGGGGCTGGGGCTCAGGGTAGAGCGCATGCCTAGCCCCTGTGAGGCCCTGGGTTCCATCCTCAGCACCACATAATAGAAATAAAGGTATTGTGTCCAACTGCAATAAAAAATAAATATTTTTAAAATGAGGGTTGGTTGTTTTTTAAAAAACTTAACCCTGATGTTCAGGATCTTTTCAGGTCTCACCGGTCACTTGTATAACTTCCTTGGGGAGATGTCTGTTTTTGTGGGTGCTTATTTTGTTGTTTATGTTGCTGTTCACCCTGAGGTGTGCTCTGTAGGGTGCTGACTCACCAGCTTCCCACAGGCAGACCGATTTTGGCCTCACCCCACGCAGCAGCCAGAGCGGAAGTTCAAATAGGTGGTGGCAGTTATCTCTGCAGAAAAGGTGGCATCCGGGCTCCTGCCCTCTCTCCTCTGTTGGCCTCTGGGGCAGCCTGAAGACCCACCCCGGGGAGCATGTGACAATGTGCTCTTACATTTTACCTGGCATTTTAGCTGTTTCTGTGTGAGGACAGTCAGGCCTCTGTCCATCACATGGCAGGAACTGCAGCTCTGGGACATTTATTTTCTCACCATGTCTTGATTTTTAAAAATCTTTTTCTGTGCCATGAAAGGTCTTTGCTGTGTTAGACAAAGCAAGAGGGATGTTGTACAGATCAAGGTGGCGTGACGTTCACGAAGAGAGGGTGCTTGGACCCCAGTTCTGTCGTGATTCCCCATGCCATGAATGGGGATAGGGATGGCTCAGGAGGACAAAGCAGTGATTCCTCCTGTGGGCCTGGACAGTCCGTCAGTCCACCCAGCTCAAGCCCTTGGCTGCCAGCCCACCTTGGAAGCCAGAGGTTAGGGGACAGAACTCTTTCACATCAGAGAGGTCCCACCATGGCACCCTGCTGGTGATGTTGATGGTGCAGGCAACCGGAAATGCTGTGACCTTGGGGTCCTGAAAATGGGGTCACAGTTTCGGTAAAGTGGGACAGTGGACTTTCCACTTGCCGTACTGCTGGCTGCGCGCTGCCGTGAGCCGAGCAGGGGTAGGATGTGGGACACCTCCCACCAGGGACCAGTGGCACCACTGTTCTTAGGGCAGTGGCAGAGGTCCGTGGGGGGAGCTGAAGGCACAGGAGTGAGGCTCTGCTCAGGCCACTTAGTGCCATCCCACGAAGGCTGCTGACGAACAGGGACAGTTACTTTGGACCTCCTGGGACCAGAGAAAGCAGCACCATTACGCTGGATGGAGACAGGCCCTTAAGCCCAGATACCCTTGGGAGTCACCAGGAGCTTTGCAATACCTGTCGCCCAGGCCAACTTCAGGATATTTAAAGTTTTATGAAAATTGTGGAGAAACATACTTAAAATTTACCATTATAACCTTTCTTTTTAAAAAATATTTATTTTTCAGTTGTAGTTGGACACAATACCTTTATTTTATCTATTAATTTTTATGTGGTGCTGTGGACCAAACTAGAGCCTCCCACGTGCTAGGCGAGTGCCCCCATTATAACCTTTCTAAAGCATGCAGTTCAATAGTGTTAATTTGCAATTTACATCATTGTGTAACCAAACCAATCTCCAAAACTTTTTCTTCCCAAACTGTTCCCATTAAAACTAACTCGGGGCTGGGGCTATAGCTCAGGTGGTAGAGCACTTGTCTCACATGCACAAGGCCCTGGGTTCCATCCCAAGTACCACAAATAACAACCACCAGCTTCAGCCACTTAGTGAGGCCTTAAGCAACTCAGCAAGACCCTGTCTCTAAATAAAATATTTAAAAAGGCTGAGAATGAGTTTCAGTGGCTAAGTGCCCTTGGATTCAATCCCCAGTACAGAACCCCCCCAAAAAACAAACAAACAAAAAAGTCCCACTCACTCCCCATTCCTCCCTCCCTCCCCTAGCAACCTGGCACCACCACTGCCCTCCCCGTCTATGAATCCAGCCCCTCTGGGGGCCTCAGAGGAGGGGGATCATGCAGTATTTGTCCTGTGTGGGCTTATTTCACTGAGCATGGGTCCTCTGGGCTCACCCACGTAGCCTGGGTCAGAACCTCTCTTCTGTAAATGGAAAGCTGTATGGGTGGACCAAGTTATGTTTATCTTTCTGCCCATTCATGCACATTCAGGTCATTTTTGGCTTTCAGTGTTTTTGAGGCTTCAAGAGCTCCAATGTGCAGTTGTGGAGCAGAGCCAGAGATCCGAGCACACCCTGGTTCCCTGCCAGGCAGTGTCACAGGGCGTCACCCTCAGTGGTGCTCACTGTTGTTATCAATCTCAAACACGTTTCCCCATAACACCCAGCAGGGTCTGCCAGGCCTGTACCCAGGTGGTCCCATCCTCCGCATCTGGGCCAACAGGACTGTGCCTCTGAGCCAGCCTGGGCATGGGCCCTGGGGGTGCCTGTGAATCACAGCTCCCACCAGGAGGCTCGCGGAGCCCAGTCTGGAGTGTGTAGCAACACCAGGTTGGCCAGCAAGTAACTGCCTCCTCTTTGGGGGTGGGGTGGTGTCTGGCCTCTGGTCTCAGCCTGCTGCTATCCTCTGCCTCTAGAACCTGGGATGCTCTTCACTCTCCTTGAGTGCTGCCTGCTTTCTCCACTGTAGTCTACCTCATGTATGGAGAGTGGGCAATGGAAGGAGCTGGGGGTATCCATGCTTACGAGCCCCATCGCAGCATACAATTTGACAATGGTGCAATATCTGAAATTGCGAGTGTGCAGGAAAAGTCATTCGTTTGTTCACTAATGCATTTAGACACTTGATGCAATTTGTCAGAGCTACCTGTAATTAAATAAGACAAGATTCCTGGTTCATGAGAGGAATTGTGGGAGCGTTTATCCATCACCTTTACACATTCCCTTCCTTGGCCTTGCTGCTAAGAATACGTGGAGCGACCCCACACCTGCGACGCCCTTCAGGGACTGTTTCTGGCCGCCGCAGGGCAGGTGATTGCACTGGGCACAAGGACCCCAGCTCGCAGGCGGCCCCGCCCCTCCCACTCGCTCCGCCCCTCCCACTCGCCCCGCCCCTCCTGCAGGCGGGACGGCCCGGCCCGGCCCGGCCAACCAACGGTTCCCGGCAGGCAGATAGGGCGGACTCAGAGGACACGTTTTCCCAGGCTCCTCAGCCTTCTACGTGGATTCATCAGCGCGCAGGCCCCCTCAACGCTCTCCGCCCTTAAATAGGGCCGCGAGACCGGAAGTGGAGACCCCGACCTGCGCCGGAACCGGAAGTGATCGCGGCCGCGCTGCTTCCGGCGGGCGGGGCGCTCTCCGGCCCGGGTCTCCGGAGGGCAGACTGGCCGCCGGGTTCGGGGCCAAGGCGCGGCCGGTGCACCCATGGCGGAGGGCGGCGGCCCCGACGGGCGGGCAGGGCCGGGGCCCGCAGGTAGCGTGGGCGCGGGGCCGCGGGGTTGGGTCCGGGCCTGCGGAGGCCAGGCCACCCGCCCCCAGGACCGGGCCGGGTAACTGCCGCCGCTGGTCGTGCGGCTTGCTGACCCGGCTGCGGAAGGGGCGTGGGGCCGGAGGCCGCGGCGTGCAGCCTGCGGCTCACTAGGGACCCGGCACGTCCAGCGGCAGAGAGCCGTCGCCCCAGCGCTGGAGGGAAACCGCAGGAGAGGGTCCCTCTGTCCCGGGTGGGACCGCCTCGTCGGCACTGTCCGAGCTCCCGGGCGCCCGGTGCCTTACAGGTCCATCTGCCGGTTCCCGAGAGTTCCCGCCCAGAGAGTTGATCACCCTTCACTCGGGTGTGCAGAAGGCGCGGGAGAAGGCTGTGGAGTCGGCCTGGAGGCCGTGCGCGCGGCCGTTCCGTCCCTCCCTGCTTCCCCCACGCGTTCGGCACCCTCCGCTGAGGGACTGCAGTGCGCAGAGGGGCCCGCCGTGGTCGGTGTGGACGTCCGCCCCGGGGTCGGCCAGCACCTTGGGTCCAGAATGCCTCATGTGAGAGTGAGATACTGGAGTGGAGGGTTCAGTTGGAAAGAGGGCAGACTGCCAATTCCCAAGGTAGAGAGGGTCCTGGGGAGGACAGGCCGGCCTTGCCCCTCACAGGGCCCCTTTTGCATCATGTGCTGTACTGTTTTGTTAGTGTGTTAGAGGGAGGGGCGAGGTTTGAACGTTATCCCGGGGTAATTATGTGGTCACTGGAGTAGCTAATTAGAAAAATGTGAACGTGAAGTTGTCTTTGTCTCTTGAGCTCAGGCAGATTCTGAAGCTGCAGTGAACTGGGCCAGGGGGTGGTGTGAATAGGCCCAAAAAGGGAGGCCCCCAGGGCTTCATAAAGCCCTCCGTAGGTCTCCTGTTCACAGTGGTGGTTGCCCTGCACCTGACTTCTTCCCACTCCTGCTTTGAGCCTTTTCACCCAGTGTTAATTGCACCTGTGGGATAATTACAGCGGAGGAAGACCACTGAAGGAGGATGAGGTGGTTCAGCTTGATGTCTGCCTGTTGATTTGCTGCAGGTCTGCTTTTGGGATCAGAGTGAGAGAAAGGTGTGTTTTTGTGGCCTCTGCTGATGGGTCGTCTAATCCTGGAGGGCAAAGATACTTACACCCCCATTGTACCTATGACTGACTCTTGAATACAGAAGGTACTCCTGGGAGATTTGAGTTGTGTACAAAAGGCAGCTTCTTCAGGGAAGTGCTTGGTCACACACTAGGGTAATGTGGCAGGGCAGGGACTTGAATCCAGGCAGTCTAAGTTTCTGCTCTCTGCTCACACACCTGTCTGTGCAGTTGTTCTTGCTGAACTCTTTTAAGTATTTTGGAGTTTCTTTTGGGCAGTGGTGTGTTTGGGCCAAGGTGTGAATGAAGACTCAGTTATATCCAAATAGGTATCTAGTTGTATAGGTACCTTTTGTTTAATACCCTTTTCCCTCCTCTCTGATTTTGATACCTCTTTATCACAAATTAAGTTTTTTTTATACTAATGTCTTTCGGGACAGTTGATTCCGTTTGATCTTTTTATTCTGATGAGAGATCTATTGTCTAGTAGGGTGAGTCTTTTTTTCATTATTCTTACTAAAATGGTATTCTTCCTTATATTTATTTAATAAATAAGTATTCTTTAATATTATTTAATAAATAAATTTTAGAATATTTTTGTCATATCTGATTTTAAAACTCTAAAAAGATCGGTTAAACTTTATTTATTGGTTAAACTTTATTTAAAATTCCTCTATTATTGAATCTTCTCATCCTGGTACATGGTATGATTTTTCTACTCAATCTAGTTTTCTTCATTGTCTTTTAGTATATGGGGTTGGATTTATATTTGTTATATATTTTAGTTTTCCTTTTTATCAACGTGTAGCTCTGTAAGCAAAGTGCACTCATCTTAGGTTACTGTCTGAACCAGTCCATTTTCATTGATGTAATGGAATGATGTAACGGAGGCAGTCTAAATTCATTTTTAAAAAAAGAGGCTTAGCTGGGCATGGTGGTGCACACTTGTAAGCCCAGCTACTTGGGAGTCTGAGGCAGGAGGATTACAATATCAAAGTCAGTCCCTCCAAATTACAAGACCATGTTTAAAAATAAAAAAGGGCTGGGGATATAGCTCAGTGATAAAGTGCCTCTGGGTTCAGTCATGAATACTGCCAAGTACACACACACACACACACACACACACACACACACACACACACATTATTGATTTCATGGTCTTGGAAGTCTAAAGAACATGGCCAAAGCCCTGATGAATGTACCCTGCCTCCTTTGTCTGCATCACCTCATGGCAAATAATGGCAAACATAATGGTGGACACTGTGATCACATCACCAAACCAGAAGCCAGCGACTGGGTAGGGCCAGGCTTAGGTTTTTACAACTCTCTGATGAGAACTAACCAGTGTCCCATGAGAAATACCCAGTCACTTCCAAAGGTACTCTCCCACTGACCTCCCATGAGCCACAGCTTTTCCAGCACAGGAACCTCTGAGGGGACAGTAGCGTATGTGATGAGTCATGTTTATGTAGACAGAGCAGCATGGTGTAGCATCTTCCTGTTGCAGGCCACAGCACCTGCTTAGTGCTAGGATATTAGCACCTGAGTCTCTCTGTGATGGAGATGACTAAGGTTCTCCTTCATAGTTCCCTAGGTTTAATTTTAAGATATCCTTACATACTTAGGATAAATTAGAGTAATTGCATACTAGATTTTTTAAAAATATATATATTTTTTAGTTGTCAATGGACATTTATTTATTTATATGTGGTGCCGAGGATTGAACCCAGTGCCTCATGCATTCCAGACAAGTGAGCTACCTGCTGAGCCACAGCCTCAGCCCCAAGATTTTTTTTTTGATACAGTAGTTTTTGTTTCGGTGTCGGGTTTCGGTTAGCGACTAAAAGGCTCAGGGGTTACTTCAGTTAAATTGGGCTAACTGGGCTGCACAAAATAACCACACAAGAGACACAAATACCTTTTTCTTTGGGGTCATTGTGACAGCTCCTCTGACCTTAAGGGACTGCAGGAAGAGAGAGAGCGTGTGCGAGCGAGCGAGCACGTGCTGACCCCTTTTATTGAGGAGAAGCTATTCAAATGAGGCAAGGAGTCAGATTTTAGGGGGCTGAGTCTATCTTCATGTTGTCCACTGTCAGCAGGTTGACTGACACCTGGGTAGGCCACACCCAAGGGCACAGTAAGAGAAGGGGACACATACAAGGCACTTCCGTGGAAGATTCCATCCTAAACAGGGCAAGGGGTTATATTACAAAGGAACAGGTGAGTGTAGCTTCACCCATGGGGCTGTAACAAGACATACCCATGCAGGAGACACTGACCCTCGAGCCCAAGAAGGGTGGGGAAAGCTCTGCCACATTTCTATGATTGAGCGCCTCAGCACCCAGCCAGGGAGTGCGACTCAGTCATGTGTACGGTTGGTCTCCCACATTTTGGTTTGCTAATATTTTTATTTAGGATCTTGCTTCTGTGTTCTGAAGTGTGTTTGACCATTGGTTCTGTTATCTTTTTAAAGTTTGTTTTAAAAATTAGGTTTGGTGTCAGGAAGGTGCTAGTTTTATAAGGGAAGCTCTCTATAGTCTTTTCTGTGATTTATCTATTGAGAGTTTGAAAGCACCTGTGTAGCTGGAAGAGGCAGAGCTTAGTGCAGATGGTGCGTCTTTTTGGTTGGCCTTTCGGTGTTTCAGTGCTAACAGGGGCCCCTCTCTTCAGTGCAGGTCCTAATCTGAAGGAGTGGCTGAGGGAGCAGTTTTGTGACCATCCGCTGGAGCACTGTGAGGACACGAGGCTCCATGATGCAGCCTATGTGGGGGACCTCCAGACCCTCAGGAACCTGTTGCAAGAGGAGAACTATCGGAGGTGAGCATTGCTGCCCAGGCTGCTCCAGGTTCTCAGGCCCCTTTGGCTCTGCGTGGATCTGTGGTTCATGGTTTGCTTTGCAGACCAAGCCCCTGGTGCTTGGAGGAGCACATTCCAGCTTTTGAGGATGGAAGGAAAGGAGATTGCGGATGCATAATCAGAGTTGTTAAGAGGTGACTGAATAGAGGCAGGGATCTGAGTTCAAATGAAGCTCCATCATCGTCCTTTATATTTTTTGGCAGCTCTCGGCCTCTCTGGACATCAGTTTTCTCAGTGCTGTTCCTGATGGTGGCACTGTCATCTTCTTTAGTAGGCCTTGCCCTTCTGAGTGTCCTGTGCACCCACAGCCACCTTCCTCAGTTGTTTTCCTTTGGTGCTATCTGGCCTGCAGTTGTCTGCTATGGGCCGCTGTCTTCACCCCCAAGATGTGGGGTTCCTCCATGTTGTTCCCCTGCCTGTAACTTCTTGTCTCTTGATTTGCTGTTACTCACCAAAGTCCTGCCTTTTTGTCTCCCTGTGTAGGACACTGGGAGGGCACCCAGCCTGCCTTCTCTCTGGGGTGTTCCTGGTTGTTTTGTATGTCTGGGACTGGAGTCCCAAGTACATTTTAAACTTAACTCAAAACCCCTCTGTATTGTTTCTGGGTTTCAGCATCCACTTTAGAACTAGGTGGCAGTGATTTGATGGAAGTGCCTGTGTACTGGAAGCAATGCTGCTGCTTTCTGTTGATGGTTCCCAAGAAAAATGTTGCTAATAGTCCAGGAAGATGTTCCTTTCTCTTTGTCCTTCCATTATCCTAGCATTATTTTATTACAGCAGATATCAGTATTAAAAAAAAATCTACCCATGTTTTACCTTACTTAATGTGAAGGACTCACTGCCCCCGCTCAGTTAATCTTGTGGATGTGACGGTGGAATGAAGGAGGTCCCTCCAGGTGTTTCATGTTGCTTTTCTGTGTATTTCCCTCCTTTTTTCTTAGATTCAGCGAAACTCCTGAAATATTTTTCTTTTTCTTTCTTTGGTATTGAGTTCTGGACTTGATTGGCTTATCCAAGCTGGTACTTAGCTGAAGGAGGAGCCTTAAGGGCTAGTTTGGGGACATGCTGCCTTCCACATGTGCCTGGTTCAGTGCTCTGGGTTCCTGAGCTTTGTTCTGAATTCTCTTGGGAGCTAAAGGTGAAAAACTGTGTCTCTGTTGCTGACCTGGGGGGTCAGTGGAGGCCTTAGTAGTGTCGTCTGATGGTTGCACTTCTGAGAACTAAGTCTAGACAATTTCCTACTGCTGACAAGGGCTGCATTCCCCGTGCCATCGCAGTGACTCCTCAGTCACTGATTTATTGGTCACCTAGGCCTGGTGATAATAGCAAGGCCCAGACAGAGCCCTAGCCTCAGCCTTCACAGCATGTGACTGGTGAGAGGAGCTCAGATCCCTGAACTGGCTTCCCACTGAGGGTCCTGTCCATGCTGTGCTGTCTGGTGCGTTTTTTTCTCCTTTGTAGAGGAAAGTGCTTTGGGTCAGGAAATCTAAGAACTAGGACTCTAACTTCTAATGCTGATCATTCCACTTGAGCCCCGAGTTTCCTCATCTCCAGAATGGGATCTCAGTGCCTGCCCTGCCCTTCCCTGCCCAGCTCTGCCCATTGCAGCCCAGCCTAGCCCTCACAGGGTCAATACTCACAGAAGACAAGTGCAGGCATTGTTAAACCTGAGGGATTTAACAGTGAGTGATTGGTCCCCTTGGGCAGCCTCTGTGTCACATTGCCATTGTGAGAGGGCAGAACAGCCAGTCTTTCCTGGGGGCATCTCTCACAATTCCCTGTGTTCCCCTGTAGCCGCATCAACGAGAAGTCTGTCTGGTGCTGTGGCTGGCTCCCCTGCACGCCACTGCGAATTGCTGCCACCGCAGGTCACGGGAACTGTGTGGACTTCCTTATCCGAAAGGGAGCCGAGGTGGACCTGGTGGATGTAAAGGGGCAGACTGCCCTATATGTGGCTGTGGTGAATGGGCACCTGGAGAGTGCCCAGATCCTTCTCGAAGCTGGTGCTGACCCCAACGGAAGCCGGCACCACCGCAGCACCCCTGTCTACCATGCCTCTCGAGTGGGCAGAGCTGACATACTGAAGGCTCTCATCAGGTCAGTACTGGGGTGCTCAGGCCTGCTGCCGGGCACACGGCCACGTCCTTGCCAGCTCCTGCAGCCACTGTCGCTTTCCTTGCTTTCTGTATTAATTTTTCCCTCTTTAAAATTAGACTTGCCACTCATGTATTTGGCTAGTATTTTAATAAGGCTACTTCTTAGCTTTATCAGTTTTCTTATGTTTCTGCTTAATGATTCATTTTTATATACTTTTTAATCTTTATTTTTCCCTTAAGATTTTGCGATGAATGATTTTTCATTTTTTTCTTGATTAATAATGTAAACATTTATTTATTTACCTTTTTATAGCCTTTGCCACGCCCTCTAAACTTCCTTTTTTCATTGTTAAATTGCTGAAATTATTTTTTAAATAATTGAAGTTGATTTCCTCTTTGATCTAGAGTTATTGAGGAGAAAGTATAATATCACTTTCTAATTTTATTGTAGTGTGCTCAGGTAATGTGGACCATATAGTTCACATTATTTATTAAAGTCAGACTACATTGTTGTGGATGCTTGGACAAAGCACAACACCATGGGTGTTTTATTCACATAGTACGTTTGGTAGCCTAAATTATTCTGTTTAGAATCCCTCCTTTTTTTTTAACATTAAAAAAGAATTTTGTGTGTGTGTGGTTGTAGATGGACAGAATACCTTTATTTTATTTGTTTTATTTTTATGTTGTGCTGAGGATCGAACCCAGTGCCTCACACGTGCTAGGCAAGCACTCTGCCACTGAGCCATAGCCCCAGCCCTACATTTTTTTTTTCCTAATTGTAAGATCTGCCAGAAATTTAGAGAAGTTTGTTAGTCTCTAATCAACTGTTCTGACTTTTGTCAGTTTCCCCTTGTGTTTCAAGTAGGTTTTGCTTTAAATAATTTTGATGTTTCCTGAACTCATAAAATTATTACTTATAATTTGTTATCCAAATGAACACTACTCATTTTTATTTAAGCTCATTTACATAGTATTATGTAATATTTAGTTTTAATCTTGAATTTAGCTGTGTGTGTTCATATAGAGTTATTTGAATTCTGGAATTCTGTTAATATCATTGTCATTGCTGCTGTTAGCATCTATTCTGTTGTCTGCTTTTTAAATTATTTCCTTTATTTGATATCTTGTATGTTTTTTTGCTTTGTTTTGTGACAGGGTCATGCTAAGTTGCTGAGGCTGGCCTTGAACTCACCATCCTCCTGCCTCAGCTTCCCAAGTAATTGGGATCAGAGGCATGTGTCAGTGTCTTTTGTTCTATGATAGTGTTTTCTTTGCTTTCCCATCCACTATGGAAGCAACATCACCGTGTGGGTTTGTTGGTCTGGGTGCTCGTCCTCAGGCCTGTGTTGCCTGAAAGCATCACTTTGGCTTCTGGAGAAAGTTCTTTTGGATGTTTGGAGTGGTGCTGATGAGAAAGAGAATAAAATGTGATTGTTGGTGGATTGCTGGCCAGGCATTTCTGTAAGGGAAATCTGCTCCTCTATCTCCTGCACGCTGGGCATCCTCGTTGTGTCTTCCTTCATACTGACCTTTCCTGTTTCAGTGAAGTACTCAGATGAAGACATGGCTTTTGAAACATCCCAGGACTGTCTGGGGCCAGTGAAGGCTCAAGGAAACAGGTGCTGTGCTAGTGGTCTGAGGCTCGTGGTGAGTCCAGAGTTGGGTATCACATCTTGGGCAGGAGGCCTGCAGAAGTGAGGCTGTGTGCCTGTCACCTCCTATCAGATTACACGATTTCAGTTGGTCACATTATTGCTGCTGATCACTTTAATGTGGTGTCTGTCAGATTTCTTAATAAAAATTCTTCTTCTCTTTGTAATTAGTGTTTTGTAAAGTCACTTGGCCCCCGTACAGATATGTATATGTGTCTCGCCTGTGCCTCATCTCAGAAGTTTGTTTACTTATTAGTGTAGACTGGTGGTTTCTTAGATTGTCAAGTGAGCTCCTGTGCAGTGTTACTGTTATTTATTTTGATGCTCAAATTGTCTCATGTTTGGCCACTGTTAGCTGCTTCAAGCCAGCTCTGTGTCCTTTGGACATGTCCTGGCCTTTCTTTGGGCAGTTTCTTTTTCAGGTAACGACATATTCAAGTCTCATCTTACAGTTGGCCCCGGTCAGTCTTGCATTCTCTTTCTCTAAGGACTCCTCTATTGTAGGGCTGTGTTATGCTGCCCCGCTGGCCAGCTGTGCTCCCTGTCCTAGGGCCTTGCAATGGAAGCTGATGCCGGGCATGGTCTGGGCTAACCGAGCGAGCGTTTATAGTGTGTCTGAAAAGAACGTCCTTCCTGTTGGGCAGGATGTGACAGCACCAGCTAGATGGTCAGTGGGGCTCATCGGTTTCTATTTACTTTGAATTTTTAGGGATTGTTTTTTATTTAATTTTGTTTCACTATGCAGAATATTTACAAGGTTCAGATCCAATCTATGAAACAGTTATGTTTTAAAAAGTGTAACTTCTAATCTTGTCTTCTTTGTCCTGTTTTCTCCCTCCCTTATAGGTAACCGTTTACAAAGTTCTGCGGTTTATCCTTTCATTGTCACCAATAAGCATGTGTGAGTGTGTGCTACACACCGCACACTGTGACCATCCTGCTTTTCTCCCTTACTCGTGCGCTCTGGAGGCCATCCCAGAGCAGTGTGGTTCCTCCTTACTTGTCACAGCAGAGCCCTGCTGCTTTCAGATGAGCCACAGTTCAGCCAGTCCCTGCTGATGGCATGAGGGAGCTTTCCTGTCCTCAGCTACAAAAGGTGGTGCGTCAGTGAATCTCCTCGCTTGTGTATCTTTTCATAGTTTTGCAAATGTGTCTTGGGAATCTAGATCCCAAGTAGTGTAATGGATGGGTCAAGGGATAAATGCATGTGTGATTTTGGTAGCAATTGACAGTTTCCCTTCCATAGAGATTGTTCCATTTTATATTGCCCCAGCAGTGGGTGAGACTTCCTGTTTCCTTAAAATGGTCAGTACATTTTTGGATTTTCTCCCAATCTGACAGGCGAGAAGTGGTATTGTGGATAGTTTTTAATTTGCATTTCTTTTCTGACTGAGGTTGAGCATTTTTTCATGGGACTAAGAGCCATTTATAAATGTCCATATCTTCAGCTTGTTTTTTCATAGCGCTGTTGATTTTTGCCACTTAGAAGATTTTTATGTGTTAAAGGCATTAACCCTTTATAGCATTTTCCCAATTTTTAATTTTTTTGTTTTATTTATTTTGTGCTGTTTTTTTTCTATGTAAGAGGGTTTTTTGGTTGTTAATTTTGTGTAGCCATAAGGCAGGTTTTACCCAGAGGTTTTTTTCCTGATTTCTGCATGGTTTCATATTTTTAATTCTGTATTTTTAATTCTGTAATTTTTAATTCTGTATTTTTAATTCTGATTGATTTGAATTTATCCTGGTGCAAGTCCATTTGTCCCCTACTTATTTGAGGTACTACCTAACCATAGCCTGCATTTCTGTATGCAGTTTGGTCCATTTCTGGGTTTTCTGTGAGGTTCTGTGGTTCTGTTGGCTTGTCCACGTGCCTTTGTTTTGTAGGCCTTTATAGCAGTCTGTGCTTGAGGTAGGGGTGCCTCCCCTGCAGTGGCTTTTTCATCTTGTTTTATCTTCCAATTGCATAATCAGTTTATATGGCTCCAAGGATGCCATTTGTATTTGCTTATATTTGTAACCAGCTTAGTTTAGGAAAGGTATTTTCACATAACAAACAAACACAGGGAAAAGTGATGTTACAACGTTGTTTATGTGGCCTGTCTCTGTTCTCTTAGGCCTGGTTCTGTCACTTTAGTTAGTGTTTTACATTTTCCTCATGCAAACTTTGAACATTTATTAAGTTTATGCTCAGTTTTGTCATTTTGACATTTATTTTGCTAGCACAGAGGACGTCTTCTTTTCCCTTTTATCTTTCACTTGTTTTTGTGTGTATGCACAAAGGCAGTGTGTAGGCCTTTGTGGAGACTGGTCGCAACCGTGAGTGGAGGGATTTTGTGTCTCACTCGCCTGGTTCTTTCCTTGGCCCCAGTGTACTGTTGGACCTTTAGCACCCGTGCACAGAGGCGGCCAGCACCTGGGAGTCTGTACACAACTTCTGACTCATGGGTGGAGGAAATATATTTCATCACTCAAAGGAAATCCTAAGTGTTGAGTTTTGTCACAGGCACCTCCTTACCTTTGTGTCTGTGGAGATAGAGGATTTTCTCCTTAGTTCTGTTAATAGGATGGATTGTGTTGTTAATGGAGTCCCTAATGTTGGAACTAGCCTTACATTCTTGGGATGACCCCAGGAGGTCATAGTATATTGCTTTCTTAATTATTTTCTTTGCTAATATCTTACTGAAAAATTGTAGCTTGGTACTTGTAAATGAAGCTAGTTGGTAGTTTTTCTTTGTATATGACCTTTGTCATGTTTGGGGATTATTGTGCTAATTTCATAAGATGAATTTGGAAGTTTTCCTTCTTTTTCTTCACTCTGAAGTAGGTTAAGTGGTCTTGGAATTCCTAGATCTGTAAAGGTCAGAAGGACTTCCCATAGGAGTTTTTTTGGGTGAGTGGTATCCACATTTTTACTTGCTGCCTTATCTTGATGGAAGATAAGGAATAAGCTTTAGTTGTCCCTTGGCATCTGTGGAGATTGGTTCCACGATATTTTAAGACCCTGGAGGACACTCATCTGAGGATGCTGAATCCCTCCTAGAGAATGATACTTGAGCAGAATCTATGCACATCCTCCTGTAGACTGTCAGTCATCTCTAGATTACTTAAGGTACATAATTTAATGGAAGTGCTATGTGAATAGTTATTTTGCTGTATTATTTAGGGAATAATGAAAAGAAAATGACCGCTCATGTTCAGTACAATTTTTTTTCCAAATGTTTTGATCCGCAGTTGGTTGAATGCTCAAATGCAGAGCCTGCTTATGTGGAGGGGTGGCCACATTTGTGATCTCTGGAGCCTCCTTGGCTCTCGTTGTCACTGTGTTAAAGCCTTCCTCCTAGGGTGACTGGGGCAGTCTTTGTGGACTGGTTGGTCCACTGTAAGCCTGATTTTCCTCTCCCCTGTAGGTATGGGGCTGACGTCGATGTCAACCATCACCTGACTCCTGACACCCAACCCCCCTTCTCCAGGCGGCTCACCTCCCTGGTGGTCTGCCCCCTGTACATCAGTGCGGCCTACCACAACTTGCAGTGCTTCAGGCTGCTTCTGCAGGCCGGGGCCAACCCCGACTTCAATTGCAATGGTCCTGTCAACACCCAGGAGTTCTACCGGGGCTCCCCTGGGTGTGTCATGGATGCCGTCCTGCGTCATGGCTGTGAGGCAGCATTCGTGAGCCTGCTGGTGGAGTTTGGAGCCGACCTGAACCTGGTGAAGTGGGACTCGTTGGGCCCAGAGTCGAGGGGCAGAAGGAAGGTGGACCCTGAGGCCTTGCAGATCTTTAAGGAGGCCAGAAGTAAGTGGTCTGAGCTTGTTCTGATGAATAGTTTGGTGGGATTGATTGAATGAACAAGAGGTAATAATTAAAAATAAAACAAAACAGACCCAATTAAGCACTTGGCCAAGATCCTCAGTTGGGACAAGCAGTATTCCGGAATGGCTGTTCAGATTAGTCTCTTCTGTGATTCTTAAACACCATGAGCGGATAACAGAAAATCTGTGAAAGTGCATGTATCTTTTAAACATGTTTAGAATTATCCTCTCTTTACCCCTTTGCTCTGCTTTGTGGCCCCAAATTGTTAATCATTGATTTCTTTTTCACGTGGCTTTAAAAAGAGCAAACCTGTAAGCCCATTTTCTAGGGTCCCTCACATCCCTTTCTTTAGCTGCACTCAATACCATTAGTTTGAATGATGTGATAAGTAATCTTTGTTAGAATAAAGTCTGTAGTTTGCTCAATTTTGAAGGAAAGGTTTTGCTAAATGAATAAGTTGATGACAGGGAGTTTGGAATTGATCAGTGAGCCTGCTGGTGCACTTGGCCTCAGTAGCTCTTCGTGGGCCTCAGAAGCTGACCTTGTTGTCCTCTGGCCCCAAGGCTGCGTGCCCCTTCCCCATTCCTGCCTGGATGTCCAGTGTCCAAGTAATGACTTCTTTTCAGCTCTTTACCTTTTGCACAGCTCGTTAACCTTGAAGCCTTTTGTCGTTGACTTCACATAGGTTGGTTCATTGCTGCGTGCTCTTGTTCAGCTATCCCAAAATTAGTTGGCTGGTGAGGCTGGGAACTGTGCTGATTGAATTCAGATACGTGTTCTTGAGTGTCACTTGTTACCCTCTTCACCAACCCAGGCAGGAACTTGGCTATGTCTTTTTGACCCAGAGCAGATGGTCAGCCTGCTCCCCTCATGAATGCATGACTGAGTACTGCTCAGTTCATGGCCCCCAACTCCCTTGGAGCATCTGAGACTCCCAATAGTGAGGGTTAGTTGCTTGCATCTACCTAGCCTTCAGTGGGCAGCTCTTATTTTGTCTAGGGTTTTAAATGTAGTAGAGAGAGGAGGTGCTGTTACAGTGAGCAGATGCCCCTGGTTAAGAGGCTGTGGAGATGGAAGGAGCAGATAAG
This sequence comes from Spermophilus citellus, assembly GCF_964194105.1. Classification (NCBI taxonomy): domain Eukaryota; kingdom Metazoa; phylum Chordata; class Mammalia; order Rodentia; family Sciuridae; genus Spermophilus; species Spermophilus citellus. Next base: position 134,434,015 of record NC_138192.1, read on the forward strand.
ACCCTGCTCCCAGGGCGGGCTCACCTGACTCGAGTAGGAAGCTGGCCTGGGCATTAGTGTGGCTCTGTCAGTCACAGCCAGCCTTTGGCTTCCACAGTGGGGACAGGAATTTATCTTCCCTGATCTCCGTTTCTTCCCACAACTCTCCAGGCATTCCAAGGACCTTGCTGAGTTTGTGCCGGGTGGCCGTGAGAAGAGCTCTTGGCAAACACCGACTTCATCTGATTCCCTCGCTGCCCCTGCCAGACCCCATTAAAAAGTTCCTACTTTATGAGTAGAAGATGCAGGTGATCTGAGGGAGAGCCACCGCTGATGCCTGCGTCTTGTGAACCATCCTGTGCTGCCGACCGCTGATGAAGAGACGGCCTATTCTCATGGACTGTAATTCCACCTCAGGTGCTGGGGCCATGGAACCAACAGTCCTTGGGTCATTGTCAGCCGAGAGGCTCATACAAAACTTAATTTTGTTCTTCCTAAATACTTCTGTTTTGGATTTTTGCAGTTGTATGTTAATGAAATGGGCCATGAAGTGTGTGCAGGTGTGGGTTAGACTGGAGGCCTGCTGATAGCCCCAGTAGGGAAGACTCCTAGCACTTTCCAGAACTGTGCTTTTATTTATTTTTCTACTTTGCAATTTAATTATTCTATTAAAACATTATATCTAAATGAAATGGAGTTTTGGTAAAAAAAAAATAATAAGTAGGGAACAGAAATGCAGTTCATGAACTTGCTAGTTTGTTTTCCCTGCTTCTGGGGTCCGTGTGTGCATTCGACATACCCCTACTTCCTACCACTCTCATGCTCTTTTTGTGAGTTGCCTTCATTCGAGGATGGTTTCCTGGCTTCGCGGGCTGTCAGTGTTATCTGGGTGTGACGGTCACGGTGCACGACTTGTTCTCATACCTCCTGTACCTCGCCTCCTGCCAATGGTGTCAGGAGTTTTCTGCCTTCAGGAAGCTTCCAGACTGACTGACTTAAGGAGGCCCACAGAGAACGAACGAGCCAGGATATGGCAGTCTACTTTTAGATGGGGACCATCCTAACAGCTGTCACTGCCAGTTATAATGAGAAACACCTGAGGCGCTGTCTCCAGTCCCTGCATACCAGGAGGTCCTCTGGGTGGTTCCAGGCATTCAGTTGCTGGTGTCCAGTGGACAACACATCTGGTGTTGGTTGACTGCCCTTCACTTTCTGGGCCTAGCGGCTTTGGTAGCTGTGCCTAGAGTCTAAGGCGGGGGAGAGGAGTGAGGCCAGAAGTCTTCCCACTTGTCCAGAGCTGGCAGTCCTGGAGAGATGACTGTCACTGCAGGTATCTGTGGCTGTGTGGGTGGGGCTTGCTTCCTCCCTCAAGGCTGTGCAGCCAGGAGTGAAGGTCACTGGCAGGTGGGCCAGGGTCTGTGGCCTCAGAGCATTTCCCAGTGAAACGTTATTTAGCCAGTTGAAGCCTCTGAGGACTATTGTCAGGATTTGTGGTGATTCTAAACTTCCTAAGTGTTTAGAATTTCTGCCATGCGAAAATCTAACTTGTCAAAATTGATGATATGTTAATAATTCTTAGCATCATCATGTGTTTTAGCCAACCAGGCAGGATACATATGGCCTTTATGTTCTACAGCCTAAGGATAGAATTGTACCTCTTTAGGTGTCGTAGGTGGGCTCCCTGCCAGAGCACTGGGCACCTTGTGTGGACACATGCAGCTCTGAGGGAGAAGCCAGCAGGTGATTCAGAGGGAAAAGCCAGTCCTAGGCGTTTGCCCAGCTGTTGGGATGTGGTGGCCTGGATTCCTGAGCCCTGAGATTTGGCTCCATGCTGCTCCTGTGAGGGGCTTGGGCTCAGGTCCGACTGAGTAAGAGAGACCTTTCCTAAGAGAGGAGAGAAGGGTAGGTGGGGGCCGTGATAGCTGGAGCAACGTGCTGCATGGGCTCCAGCCCAGGAGAGAGTCAGGTGTGTTCTGTGAGGCATCAAGGTAGGACTAGGCCCAGAGTTGGACTGTGGCTTGGGCAGGAGCTTTAGTGAGTTAGGGGAGGTTATGTGGACTTCTGAGCCTCCTGCATATTGACCACCCATCCTGCAGGGGTCTCTTGTCACTGGAGATGGGCTGGCTATGGTTTGTCACCTTGGTAGAGTTGAAAGTGCTTTCTGGAGTGAGCAGTTCACTGATGCCACTTGGAGCCCTTTCCTGATTTCCTGGTGAGGTTTCCTGCTTCTGCCCTTTGGCACAGTGGGAGAGAAGCTGCAGGTGAGGTGTACCGAGGCTCTTCACACACTAAGGGGCTGTGTTCTCAGCCTGGAGAGCAGCCCCCAGAGTGCTGTCTGTGCAGGAGAGCCTTGCTTCTGGTTTCTGAACCGTCTCCCATGGTCTCGAGAAGAATGGAACCAACGGATCATCCATTTGGGCCAGGGAGGTAATGTGTCTGGGGAGAGAATGAATGAGCCAGGATAGTGGCCCACTCCTGGTCTTCCCCTGGCATGGGTTGTACCCCAGCTCTTCTGCAGGTGGCCAGGGTTGTAGCCTGTATTTTTTGGTACTCAGGATTGAACCAGGGGTATGTTAATACCACTGAGCTACATCCCTGGCCCTTTTTATTTTTTATTTTGAGATAGGGTCTAAGTTGCTTAGGGGCCTGCTAAATTGGCTGAGGCTGGCCTCCAACTTGCAATCCTTTTGCTTCAGCCTACTAGATTGCTGGGATTACAGGTGTGTGCATCCTGCCTGGCTAGGGTCACTGCTCTTCATTTGCAGAGGATATATTCAGCTTTCCCTTTGCCAATTTTTGTTTTGGAATCCCAACAACTTTGAGGTTCATCCTTTTGTTTGAGCCTTCATAGCTGCCAAACCTGGATCTAAGAATAGTGTTGGTAACCGACAAAGGTCATCTTCCCTGTTTTAGTGAGACTCACTTTACTAAAACTCTCTTTCTCTCTTGTTTTTAAGGATAGATTATAGGATAGGATTAGCTCTCTCCACCTGAGCACTTTATGAAGTCATGCTTCTAAGCCCTGGGACACTGCATCCCACATCATGAGGAAATATGGAGCTGGTGAGGCGCTGCCCGCCTGGCCCAGTGCAGGAGAGGGGCTAACGCACTGGAGGGATGATCCTGAATGTTGTCCTCAGCCTACCTCGGGCAGCTGTGGGCCACTAAATTGCACCCCAAGTTGTGGCTGCTGTGAGCATGGGGTGGCAGGTAGTATTGTACCTCTGAGAATTCAGCTTTGGAATGCTGGTTAAGAGTTTTAGATGTATTTCCCAAAACCTATCAATGTCTCATGTTGTTTGACTTTTCATTTTTGCCTGTCTTGTTCCAGAAAAGGGTTTATGCAGTGATGCTTGTGTTTTGGGGTTTGTTTTGATGTTTGGTAACAGAGTGTCCCTGTTAAATAGGTCACTAGCAGTTTCTAACAGGACTTGTGTTTCTGTCATCAGGCTTAAGTACCATAAATTTAAGTTTTTCCTCTTTTTCCATGAATTGATTCTTCAAATAAAAAATTTGTGAAAGAGAAATTTACAGCAGTCATGGGCTTGCCTAGGGGAGGGACCTGCCCAAGAGCTGCTCCGGCCTGGGCTCTGCGGCTGTCCACGTGGCAGCGGGCGGGCGGGCCCTGTGCGTAGTGAGCGCTCACTCCATCAGGTGTGAGGACGGCTGCTGCGCCTCTCCCAGGCTACACGTGTAAGTCGCTGCTGTCAGGACTGCTGTCCTTCCTCATTGGATGTGCCTTTGGGGCAGTGACAATGCTGGGAGAACCTGTGACTGGGAGGCCCAAGCTTGACCTAGAGCTGCAACAGGGGAAGCTGGAGTCGCCTGGCCCACAGTGTGACCCTGGGCTGCAGGGGCTCTGTGCAGGGGAGCAGGATGAGGACACATGATTCAACTGACAGGATTGTCTTAGATTCTGAAATCATATCCTTTCTACTAGGAGGATAAAATGTCCTTTTATAAAATGAAGATGGCAGAGTGCAGTATATTTGCTTTTTAAAATGTGTTTGGTCATGGAGCAAAATGTTAGCTGCCCTTCGTGAATCCATCTTTCCTAAGCCTGCTGTCTTTGCAGCCCGAAGCTTGGGGCCTTCAGAGCTGCAGCGAGTGTGCATCTCCACCAGAGCTCCTGGGTCTGCAGTAGCCTGCCCTCTGGTAAAGGGTGTCGCAGTGTTCCTGCTGCCTTCAGCCCAAGGACGAAGACCGGAGATCCCCCATGGGCTTGAGAAGTGCAGATACTCTGTGCTAAGCCTCTGGCTACCGGATCCCTGAGAGACAGAGGAAATGGTGTGGACGTCTAAGGGTGGACTGCCCCCTCCCTCAGGCCCTGGGAGCCTGTGGTACCACTGGATGCTCATGATGATGCCAAGTGTGGCTCGGTGACCTTACAGGCTCTGGCTTCTGCCTCCTTGCCTGCCTGCCCACCCACCCACCAGGCACTCATCAGCCAGTGCTGACTTCTAGGAGTTTAGATGCCATGCCAGTGCAGATTGCTCTCCTGGAAGTACCTCTTCCCACTGGCCCTCCTTTCTCTCCCTGCTCACTTGGGCCTCATTCCCTCCTCCCATCCATTCTGACTCCCTCTGTGCGGTAAAGTAACTGATATGCACGCATGGACAGAGGGACTCGTGTCCTGCTGCAGAATTCCACAGAGACGTGTGTCCATTCCAGATTGTCAGTGGGAAGAGCGAGTGGGGTGGCGGGAGGGACTTCCATTGCCTTACTGTGTGTTGCTCAGGGTCTTTTCTTCCTAAGTTGCTTTATTTCAAGGTCTCTGAGGTATACCAGGTAATGTGCACATGTGCATCAGTCTTGTTTGAATGTGATGTTTGTGATCACAGCTCTCCACACACAGGATGACATTTTGCAGCTGTAGGGTGTCTGCATATCCCCCACTGCCTGTGTTGGGTGTGACAGGCCCTGAGCCTCTGCCTGGGACATGTTGGAGAGATGCTCCCTCCAACCCTGTTGCACTTTCTGCTTTGGTGGTGAACATGAGTTTTTCTGCAGTGGCTGGAACCACGGCAATTTTTGCTCTTGTGCCTAGTTAAGAGGTTTCAAAAGTACGATGGAGGGCTAGGGGTGTGGCTCAGTGGTACAGTGCTTGCCTGGCATGCATGAGGCCCAGGGTTCCATCCCCAGTTCCCTGTCCCCAAAATGGTATGATGGACATTTTTGATGTGTTATTATAACTTTAATAAATGCTTTTCCCCTTCTAATTCCCCGCAAATGCCTTAATGTTCTGGCCCATATCTCATTGGGTGGAAGCGATGGCCATGGGAAAGTGTTGGTATGTGCAGGTCCAGAAGGGGCTCTGAACAGCTTGCCATGCCTGCGGGGAGGGCTGTGAATCAGGTGCGCCCAGGGTCCAGGGAGGTATCAGATTTTGTGTGTAGGTTTGAACTGCCCGACACCTGGTGGGACTCGGGGGCTGAGGCTTCTGCTTTAGAGGTGTTCGCAGCCTGCAGCTTTCCAGCCCGTGCGGCCCTGCAGTGTACTGTGGGGTGGGCGAGGGAGACCTGGCGAGAGTGTGGCTGCTGGCCCTGTTCTGAAGAGTGATGAGTCTTGTCCGTGTGTTGGGGGTGAGGGTGTGGAGATTTGGGATGAACCCCAGAGTGAATCAACTGAATAAAAGTTTGTATGGACCCTCAGTGGCTCTTTGGTGTGCTTTCTTTATGGCGGGGGGGGGGGGGTACCAGGGATTGAACTCAGGGCCACCTGACCACTGAGCCACATCCCCAGCCCTATTTTGTAGTTTATTTAGAGATAGGGTCACACTGAGTTGCTTAGTGCTTTGCTGTTGCTGAGACTGGTTTTGAACTCACAATCCTCCTGCCTCAGCCTCCCGAGCTGCTGGAATTATAGTTGTGCACCACTGTGGCCGTCTCTTCGTGTATCTTCTGTTTCTGCCACTTCCTCAAGCTGAGCCTTGCTCACCCTCCCAGTCTTTAGATGGAGAGGAAGGCTTCTGTCACACATGGCCTCAGTCCCTCTCTGCCTCACCAGGTTTGTGGTAGAGGCTGTTACTTTCCATTTACCATTGGTTCTCTCTGTCTGTAACACCAAGACTTTTAGTTTTGGGATGGACACTTGGATTCCCAGAGTTCTGGCAGCATTTCCCAGCCACCTTTGTGGCTAAACATGGCCATTTTTCATAGCTGCTTCTTGAAATCTCATGGAAATAACTCAATTTTTTTTGAAAGCATAAATTCACTAGGATGTCTTCAAATGGCAACCAAATTAGGACCTCCTTAAGAAAATAGAAGAGTGGCAGCTGACTTAGAAACCCCGAGGAAACGGCGAATACGACATCCCGGGAGCTGTGGGGGAACTGGCCATCCCAGGCACCTTGGGAAGGGGTGGAGGAAGGGTTAATGGGCAGCCTTTGGAGAAGCACCGGCCTCCTGCCTCTCCAGCTGGACAGCTGTGCCACCTCTAGCTTGGAGGACACGGACGTGCCCTGCTGGTCTTCACCTCGTGAAGACCTCAGGCAGGGCGGGAAGCAGAGGTGCCTCCTCTGGGGACTCTCTTCAGCCTCAGAGGAGAGACCGAAGATACTGCTGCTGCGGCCAGTGCCGTGGACTCCAGCAAATGCCTGGAGAGGACCAAGATGTCAGTGTCCACATTACCAGGTGTAGCAAGGCTGAGAGTCAGAAGGAAGCACTGTGCCGGCACGTCATTGCGGGGTTTCAGAATACTGGGCGACTTCTGGAGAGAATGAACAGGACACAGAACCAGTACCGGGATTCGGAATAGCCGAGGAGTTCCTGAATGCCACGCAGGATAGAGAAATGTGGACCTGACCTCCAGGGAAGGGAGCTGGTTCCCAGGTAGATGAAGTCATGTGGAGAGACTTGTGGGGTCTTTGAAAGTTTACATTCCACACACCCTTTCCTAGGAGATTACTAGAGGATAGGCTCCACCAAACCAAGAGAGTAAACCAAGGAAGGAGGAGAAGTGGCCCCGGGAGAGGCGAGGCCCGGGGTGGGACAGCTGGTCCCGTAGACGTTAGCTCCAGAGAGGTGGTCTAGAGGACACCTGCCGCCCCTGTGTGCGCTGAGCAGAGAGTTGGGCAGATTTGGGGTGGAAATGCTGACAGGATCCCGGCAAACCAAGGAACATCAGGAAAACAGTGGGACAAGAAGGAAAGGAAAAGTGAACAGAAGGAAGCCAGGAGCAGCCATGACGAGTGTGGTCCTGACACTGAGGGAACGGGACAGGCAGGTGGGAGGAGGAGCCTAGAAGATGTCTGAGTGGAAGGAGGCAGCTGAGGGCCTGCCGGGCGGAAGGGGACAGCAGGTGGGAGTGGAGCCCCAGATGGGACAACAGAGGGCAGCCAGAAGCCCTGGAGTTGCTTCTTTCCAAGGGAAATGGACTTTGGAGAGAGACATCAGGCAAAAGACACAGGCATATACCGCTGGTGAGGGTGAGTGCGGAAATCCAGAAGGGATGGGAGAATTCCTAGGAACATGCAACTCACCAGAACTAACAACGCGGTCTGTGACCAGGGCAGCTGCTGCTCCGTAGGAGGTGCATTTAGTCCTTGAACAGGATGCTTGGCGTGTCCCCTGTAAGAGGAGCTGAAGCCCTGGCCCCAGGCGGAGCAGTGTGCACTGTGATGCAGAAGGCCACGTGCCCCTGCCAGGACAGGGCTGCTAGGGTTTGGAGGTGGCCTGTGGCCCCAAGGCCTGGTGAGAGGTGTCTGGGTCGGGGCTGGGCTCTGTCCTCTGTCTCTGGGAGTGAGCAAGAGCAGGTGTCACGAAGCCAGGCTGCCTGGGTTCTGCCTCTCCTGCACAGCTCACTTGCCCTTCGCTTTCCACCATGAGTTGAGGCAGCATGTTGCCCCTCAGACGCAGCTGCCCAGCCTCAGGCTTCCCATCCTCCGGAACCACAAGCCACATTGACTTTAAACACCCGGGCTCAGGTGTACTGTTAGAGCCACAGAAAACAGTGACAGAGTTCGGCTGCTGTGTCCTGTGAGATGAGTGCACAGCAGTTCTCAGGACTTCCAGACCTGGGTCCTCCACAGCCCCGCCCACTGTCCCAGCAGATTATCTACAGGTTTTTACAGTTTGCAGCCTGCTCCAGGGTGGGGACTGACTGGGTTCCTTTGGGTCAGCGGTTCATATTGGGGGGCCAAAAATGGTGCCCAGGAAACTGATTGCTGGGGTGGGAGGGGGTAAGAAATTCCTTGGGATGCTGCCTGTAGGGGATGGTGTTGAACTTCCTGAGGGTGCCAGCTGCATCAGGCTGGCCTCCCCAGGAATGCTGTGCAGCTGCCTGTGGTGGGGCGGGTGGTGGGAAAGATGAACTCTGGTGAGACGAGTGCTGCTGGGTGTCCCACATCCTGGCCAGGAGCCAAGGTAGTGGAGGAAGGAGGGCCCAGTGGGACCCGGAGGCTGTGTCCCAGCGGCAGGCCCAGTGGCCCTGGAGGTGGAGCTGGGGGCTGGAGAGGCTCCTGCCCTGGGCTCACTGGAGGCAGTGTGCAGGACTCTAGCTCAAGGGCCCTCGGCCTCACTCTCAGTCATAGGGCCTCAGCCTGGGCATGGAGTTAGGCCCAGGGAATGGGGCAGAGGCTGTCACCACCCACATTGTGGCTCTGCTCAAGTTTTTGGCTCCCAAACGTAGTCTTTTTTTTCCTTTTCTCTTTGGTCAGTTAGTGATCTTGTTTCTAGGCATACTGTGTCCAATTAGCCGTTGCCAAAGAACCCTGTGGACCAAGGTGTCTTGGTTTCCGGCATGAGTCTGCTGCTCTCCCTTGGCACGTGTCTCTCCCTGCCTTTGGTGGCCATCCATCCATGGGCGTCAGCTCCTTCAGAGTCCCCCTCACAGCAGCACCTCCATCACACGCCTGCGTGCCCGAGGGCAGCCCCACGTGCTTCATTCCTGCTGTTCCAGGGCCTTGGGGGTTGCTGCTGGCCCCTGCAGTGTGTTGGGGTAAGCGTGCAGCACTTGTCACACACGTGCACCTGGGCATTCCTTTCTCCCTGGGCCTGTGCGGTCTCTCTTCCATGCTGGGGGAACTGATCGAGTCATCTTTTAGTTCAGCTGTCATTGAAGCAATCAAAGGAGCTGTGCGAGCTGCCCCAGCTGCCCCCCCCCCCCCCCGAGAGCATTACACCTGGCTCTCCAGGGCGTCACCTGCTCTAGTGTGCGGTCCAGCTGCCTCGTCTAACACCCTGGGAGTCTACTGCCAAGCGTTTCCCATATGTTTACTGATACATGTTAGAAAGGCTCCTTCATTTTCTGGGTTTATAAGCTGTTATTGGGCATAGTGTCTCCTCATCCCTCTGGACCCTGTTGTGATTTGGCCCTAATCACAGGTCTAGTGGCAACAAGGCTGGTTGTGGGTATGGAGAATGAGTGTCCCTTTCCAGGCCTCTACCCCTGATGAGGCTCCCCCTGGGTTTTCAAAGGGACCGTAGTCTTCTGTGACAGGGTAACGGTGCAGGTCAGACTGTTCCAGCAGTGGAGGCTCAGAGGGACGAGCGGGAATAGACTGTCAGCTTCATCTGGGTCCAGCCCAGTCTCCACTCAGCTTCAAGATCCCGTCCCCGTCAGGGCCCTGGCTTTCCTGTGAGATGCTGGTGAGACCGTTGTGCAGCCCATGTGTTAAATTGGTTTTCAGAGACACTGGCCCTGTGACAGGGACAGCTGCTTTAGTGCTGTCGCTGCGCTTCTCGCCCCGGCCCTGACGTGTGCTGAGAGTTTGTTCACAGACCTGCAGCAAGGAGAGGTACTCAGAAGATCCCTACATACCGGAGTCCTGGTGTCCTCATTCCAGCTGTCACAAGGCCTGTCCAGCACCTGATGCAGCCCCAAGGCACTTGCCCTGGTTGGCGCTGCACAGCCCGCTGAAGGAGATGGCTCCATTAATTCTGACGTTGCCCGAGTGCTTAGTTCTGAATAGCAGCATCCCCTTTCCCCTCGCAGTAAGAGAGCACAAGGGATCGGTTCCCAATGTCTTCTCTGGCTGCTCCGAGTACCAGTTCTGTGCCAGTCAGGGCCAGTCCAGAGGGCAGCAGCCACACAATCACATGAACAAGGCAGGTGTGATGTGCAGTGTGTTAATTTTCCAGGGTTTATCTTATGTGTAGAGGGAGTTCTAAATACCCCGAAGGACAGTGCCCAGGACGGGGCACCAGAGGTGGCCGTGCTTGCTGGTCAGGACCTGTGGGCAAGGACTGGCAAGCTAGTGGAGGAGGCAGGCTCTTCCCCCAAACCTGGCACACAGGTGCCACTGACTGTGCTGGGGAAGGTGAGCCCTGCTGGTGTGCAGCACTCCAGCCGAATTAGAAGGAAATGGGAATGAGGGGTCACTGCAGGCCAGAGCCAGGAAGAGGAGCTGCCCTCCTCCAGCATCCCTCTGGCGCCCTCTGCTGGCTGAGTCTAATGTGCGGCTGGTGGGGAGGCAGTGTTCCCGACCACAGCCCAGCTACCAAGGTGGAGTGAGAGCCTCAGAGGGCAGCGTACTGGCAGCTGGTGAAGCCCAAGAAGGACAAGGGGAGGAAAGGAACAGCACTGGCCAATAACATCTGCATAAACGCAAAATACCAAAGAAGACGCAGCACACAGCGCACACTGCAATAGGCCCCTTGGGCTGTGCATCAGTGTCAGCTGACTCCCACCAAAATTTGTGCTCCCCTTGCAGTGTGGCCTGGTCTCTGGGAAGCACTGTGTTGTTGCCAAGCAATGGGATGCTCCTTCTAGGTCCAGGCTTTTAGAAGAAAGCACCTGTCCCTTCAGGGTCTCTGTCCCTTCTTGCCACCTGGATGTGGATGATGACAAGTTCCCACAGCTGGTCAGGTTAGGAAGTGAGGATGGCCACGTGAGGAGAGCTTTTTGCCCACCAGGTGCCCCGGCTTGCACCTGACACAGTGGCACGCTTCTCACTTTGTTAGCTAGCATCCGTCCCTGTGGGGTCAGCCTGTATTATGCCCACTTTGCCCATTTTGTACTCTGCCTGCTCCTGTGTCCTCCTCCTCCCCTCCATAGGGAGGGTCTTTGGCGCAGTTCTACACATACTTGTGCACCAGAAACTGTCTCAGAGTCAATTAGAACCCACATGCAGTGGGCAGGTAAGCCTGCTACCCCGATTGCACCTCCTTCAATGGCACCATCTAGGTGCCTCCCTTGCCTGGTCTTTGTCCTGAACCTGAACCCTAGGTCCATTGTGCCGAGATTTGCAGCAGGCTCTGAGCCTGGTGTTTGAGACAAGTTCTGGCTCGACCTCTCACTCCCTGGCCTGTGAGGCCTCAGGCTGCCTGCACAACCTCCCCATGGGTTAGTTGTTTCATTTATAAAATGGAGGACGGGAGAGTACCCATCTAGTAGCATTCTTAAGAAAATTGGTGGGGTAAGCAGGTAAGGGCTTTCTAGGTCCTCCTCCTGTGTCCTCCTAGGTGCCTGTCACCTTGGAGAAGAAACTATCATGGCCTCTCCTGTGACACTACAGCTCTAAATGAGGTGGTGTTGAGCTGAAGCCAGCACAGCTAGGATCAGTCTCTGACTCACCCTAGGAGAGTCAGGGAGCACTGAGCTTCGGTTTCCCCATCTGTAAAGTGGGCCATCCCTGGTGCTGTACAGCCCTCCCTCAGGAACTGGTTCCAAGAACCCCTGTGGACACCAGACTCCACGGGCATTCAAGTCGCTGATAAAAAAAAAGGCTGTGTTTGCACACAACTATGCCCATCCTCCTGTAATCTTTAAGTCTCCCGTGGATTGCTAACAATACCTAATGAAATGCTGTGCAAACGGTTGCTGCATTGTGTCGTTCAGGGAGTAATGACAAAAAGTCAAGTTTTGATCTATGGTTGGCTGAACCTGTGGATGTGAAGCCTACAGATAATGGATGGCTGGTGCACTTTGTGGGGTATTGTGAAAGATAAAGGCCCCAGTGCAGGGTGAGTGCTTGGTAGAACGTATGGCCCGTGTTTCCTGCACTACGGACTCCTGTGCTGATCAGGGGCCTCACTGAAAAGGCCAGCTGCTGTTGGACACCACCTTTAACTTGTAGTGCTTTGTCTCGGGGGTGGTGGGACATGGGTGAGAACGCCTCCTGGATTAAGAAACAACACTGGGGGGGAGGGGAGCTGGGGAGGTGGCTCAGTGGTGGAGTGCTCGCCTAACACATGCGGGGTCCTAGGTTCGATCGTCAGCACCACATAAAAATAAATAAAGGTATGTGTCTATCTACAACTGGGGAAAAAAAAAAGAAACAGAATTTCATTACTCAGTTGCCCCTTCTCTCAGAAAAGGCCTGCACAGCTTGAGACTCGCTTCATGGAGCCCCTTGACGATCAGGAGAGAAGCACCATGTGACTCTGAAGGGCTGCACCTTAGCTGGTGAGTCAGCTGGGGTCATCGTCCTGACAGAATCAGGCCTTGGGTCTTCAAGCTTCTCTTGAGAGCCCGTGGAGTTAGGTATCCACAGGGGTTCCTGGAACCAAGAAGCTGTACACATGAGGTAGGCCTCCTGCACACTGCTAAAGCCAGAGACCAGAGTTCTCCTGCGTGTGGTGGGAGGTCTTGTGAGTTCTGTGCCGTGGATGGAGTCCTGCTCCCCATATTCTGATGTTGGGTCTGAGGTTCCTGTCCTTCACCATACCCTGGAGGTGCAGGCTGAACATCCCTAATCCCAAAATCCATCATCAAAATGTTCCAGAATTTGAAAATTTCTGAGCACCAACATGATGCCCCAAGTGGGAAAATTCTATACTATGAAACTTTGTTCCATGCACCAAGTTATTAAAATACTGCCTGTAATTACCACCAGGCTGTGTGTATGGGGTGTATGTGAAACATACGTGAGTCTCATTGTTTAAACTTGGGTCCCATCCCTCAATATCTCATGTATGTGCAAATATTCCAAAATCTGAAAATAATAAAAAATCCAAAATATTTCTGGTCCCAAACACTTTGGATAAGGCACCCTGAGCCTGTAGAGGTGGAGACCTCAACTCCCTGCTTCTGGAAGAATGGAGGTGTTATGGCTTGGATCTGGAACATCCCCCCAAAGCTCATGTGTTGAGGACTTGGTCCCCAGTGCATGGTGTCCAGAGATGGGGCTCTTGGGGATGACTGGATCATGAGGGCTCTGACCTTATCAGCGGATTGATTCATTGGTGGTTTAGTAATCTGAATGGACTACTGGGATGAGGTGGAAACTGTAGGCAGGTGAGGCATGTTGGGAGGAAGATCCATGAACTTGGCAGCTTCCCTCCCTCACCCCCTTCCTCCATGATCTCAGCATCTGAGCCGGCTGACCATGGGCTGGAACTCCTAAAAACTGCGAGCCAAAGGAATCCTTCCTCCTCTAAGTTGTTCTCGTCAGGCATTTTGGTCATAGTGACAAAAAGTTGACTGACACAGGAGGTGACTGTCACCTTCCTTCTCTTGGCACTTTTCTCTGCTGTCCACAGGTTGGTTCCATATATCAAACCTGACTGGGGAATGGACTGCAGAGCCCCAATGTGCCACCAGCCTGCCCTGGGCTGCCTGTGCCTCCCAGAGGTCACTTCCTCCCATCCCTGCTCCGGATCTGGGGTATCTGGCTTCACATGCAGCAGCCCTGGGAAGGGGTTCTTGGAAATTGTGCATTTATGGTTTTGAAATCCCAAGTGGGCTGTCCATGCTGTTTTTAAAGGAGTGGTGGTGGCCCTGAGCCAAGATGTGGTGAGCTCTGGGCTCGGGGGCAGCTCTAGGGACGATGGGGCTGGGCCGGGAGGGGTTCTGCTCCTCTGCAGAGCTCACATTTCATGACTTGTAAAACCCAATCGGAATTCCAGGTGTGCGAGAAAAACCCTGCAGTTGACATGCAAGACCTTGAAAAGCTTCATGGATGAGTGCAGCCAAGTTCATTCACTCCCACCTCCTGATTCATGGTGTGACCACTGTGACTGGCAGATGGTAGATGTCCCCTGTTCCCCCAGCCACATGCTGTGCTGGGAACCCCCTTTCTCTTGGGGCTTCCCTTTCAGGTACCTGCACAGGCAGACTTCCCTCCCCTCTGGTTGGGTGATACCTCTCCCCAGGTCTCCCAAGGCCTGTGATCTAGGACATGCCCCAGCCTAAGCATTTGTCACAAGGGTCAGATTGTCATTGTCCTGCCTTGAAGAACTGGAGTGGGTACCCAGCGAATAATGTAGATGGCTGGGCACTGCAGAGATGTGCTGGAGTCTCCCTCTGCTTGTCAGCAGCTCTCTTCTCTGAGCCCACCAGGACCAGTGAAGTGTGACCCAACTTCACCCCGTGGAATCCTGACTTGCCTGTCTGAAGTCACCCTGTCACCATGACAAAACACCCGAGATTGGGTGATTCCTGCAGTTCTGGAGGAAGTCCAAGATCAGAGCTTCAGCTGGGTTGGTTTCTGGTGAGGACCAGTCTCTGCTTCTTGAATGCTGTGTCCTCACAGGCGGAAAGGACAGAGGCAAAAAGGCCCGGCTAGTTCCCGTAAGCCCTTTCCATGAGGATGGAGCCTTCATGACTTACCTGCTCCCAAAGACCTACCTCTCAGTCCTGTCCCAGGAGGGCTAGGCTCCAGCCTGCAGCACAGGAGACCACGCATTCCAGTCACTCCACCAAGGAAACGGTCACTCTGGGGAAGGACTTCCGTTTACTGTGCAAGACTGATGTGCCCGAGATGGGAGGGTCCCTGGGAGCTCTTGGATGAGGAGGATCTGGAAGAAGTGTTGGTTCTGAGCAGGAAGAGCCCCTGTCCCACGGAGGCTGATGACTTGGATCCTAGAGGGTTGCCGGCCTGCATACAGGGCCCCCTTCAGTCTGAGCTTCAGATACCCCGTGGCTGATCTGAACTGACCTCACCGATAACTACGTCCCAGCCTCCTGTGTGTGCATTTGTTCAATGTGGCAGCTCCATTTGGAATGAACTTGAGAATGAAGTTAGAGTTTTTATCAATATGTAATGTTCTCTTGGGAAACTTGACTTATAAAGATGTTGGCTATTTAAAAAAGTAAAGAAAGTGACCAGGGAGGTGTTTTTGTTTTTTTTTTTTTTTTTTTTTTTTTTTTAATGAAACCTGAATGAATCTCTCCTACATTGGCTTTTTCAAACAATCTGAAGAGAATTAGCAATTTCCTTGGTGCTCACCCTTCATGTATAACAGAACCTTCACAGTGGCCTGAAAAACATGAGTGTTTAGTAAACTATGTTCCTGAAGCCTGGTGAGTCGTGTTTTATGTTGATATTTTAATTTTTTCTGCTGTGCTTTCTCCTTCCTGACATCTCAAGACTCCTCCTCTTATCCTTTCCTTCCCATTCGTCTCTTTCCTCTAGCCATTTTCTCAGGGTAGGTCGGCTGGTGACAATTCATGGTTTTTCTTCCTTTGAGAATGCCCTGATTTCCTTTCCATCTCTGAGGGATACGTTCACTGGAAGTTCTCTCCTTTTAGCATGTGGAAGATACCGTGCACTTCCCTCTGGCCTCCCTGGTTTCTGATGAGAAATCTGCTGTCATTCGGTTGTCTTACGGGTAAAGTGTCATTCCGTTAGGATGCTTTCAAGGTCTCTTGCTTTGTCCGTAGTTCTAGGAGTCTCATCATGATCTGCCTTGGCGTGGTTTTGGCAGGGAGATTATCCTGCTAAGGCATTTTCTTAGTTTCTTGAATCCGTAGTTCCCCCGGGCCCCAATTTGGGAAATCTTGGCCATTTTTTCTGTGAGTGCTGTATCAGTCCCTCCGTCCTCTCCTCTCGCCCGGAGGACATGGAGGTGGCATCATTTTGTTAGAGTCTCGGGTTCCCAGCCTGTTTTTCTGGCGTCCAGACTGGGTCTTCTAGTTCACTGCTGCTTTCCTCCGCCTTCCCCCTCCTGTTGTGGAGCCTGGCCAATACCTTCTCCTCTATATTTTTCAGTTGTAATGTTTCCGTTTGTTTCTTTTTGTATCTTCTGATTTTTCGCTAAGACTTTGTTTTTTCACTTATTTTCAATTCTTTTTCGTAGCATTTTGGTGATGGCAGTTTTAAATCCTCACTATGTAGTTCCAGTGTGTGTGTCTATCACCTGTCTTTTCTCTTTCAAGCTGAGTGCTCCTGTTTCTTGGTGTGACAGGGGTCTTCAGCTGTTTCCTGGACATCTGGATCTTGGTGACTCCTCTGTTTCGGCAGACCTCCTCTGATGCCTGATTATTTGAGCAGCGGGTGTCAGGGGAGTGGAAGTCCAGGTTCTCCTTTCAGTGTGTGTGACACCCAGGGGATGGGTGTGGGTGGCAGCGGGTAAGTTCAGTCCTTTAGGGACTTCTCTGACACCATCCTGGTTGCGGCGTGGAGGGACTGCCTTCTTTACTTTAGCTCAGGAGAAGCCATCTCACGGGAAGCCCTGTTCCCAGCGTTGCCTTAGATTTCGGCATTATCTTTAATCTCCACAGAAAATAGGATGAAAAACGGAAGCAGTATGTTTATACAGCCGATGGGCAAGGTCAAGGAGTAGAGGCTGCGGGGCCTGGGCCCTTGCTGAAGGAGATGACCGCACCATCCTAAACAGAGTCGTCCTCTGAGCAGAGAACCTGCTGGAGGGCTTAGGGCTTTGGGTCTGGTGCTGGCAGGGCCTCCAGCGTTGGGCAGGTCATTTCTGCTCTGGTCCTGTTTTCCTCCTTGGCAAATCAAGGAGGAGGGACTGACTGTCTCCAGAGAATGACTAAGCGTCTTTGACATTCCCCTTCTTGTCTGTGATGGGGAAATCAGGGAGGGAAGGGGGCCATCCAGGATTCGGGAAGTTACATTTTCTCAGGCCACTAGGGGGCGTCTGGATCCAGGAGTTGGAGCGAAGGAGCAGGCGATTTGGGGATCAGCAGTCACATGCTGTAGCCCTGTCAGGGTCCACCCTAGAAACCTGTGGCTCCCCCAAGGCTCTTGGGATTGGGGTCAGCTCTGCTGTCATCCAGCTCTCCGGGAAGCTGAGACAACCTGACACCGGCCTGTCATGGGGCGTCTTGAGCACAGGCTGGCTTCAGCCTGTCAACCTCTGGGGCTGACCTTGTCCTGGGTTGGACCAGGAAGGGTGCTGTGTCTCTGTGGGTTTCCTGGCTCCTGAGCCGACTCTGCATGGCCGTGGGCTGCGGGGAACTGCGGGGAACTGCAAGGAAAGGCCCAGCACAGGAAAGGCCCTGCAGACAGGGCCTGTGCTCATCAGTGGGAAAACCAAGTGCAGCTTGGTGCTGGGCACAGGGAAGAGCTGTGGGGACTGGCCCGGGTGCCCTGTGGGGGTGTGTGATTAACCCTCCCTGCAGTGAAGCAGCACTTGGAGCCCACCAGAGGGGGGGAAGGGAGGCTCTCAGCACGAGGGACAGGGCCCTCAGGACTCTGTCCTCTAGCGGGCAGTCTAGAGGGCCATCTCCTGGAGGCTCTTGATTCTGGCCTGGTCAGTAATCAACCTCAAGGAGCGTTGTCACAGCCCCTCCAGGGCGTGCATGGGCTCTGGCGAGAGCAGGGAGCCAGGCTAGCTTCGGAGGGGGTGGGAGGAGGCCAGGCGGATTGGTGCCGCGTGTCTGCAAAGCCCTGGAGAAGGACAACTCGCTCCAGCCCGAGCCTTTAATCCCAGTCTTGACCAGGGTTCCAGCAAGCTGAAGGTGACCCTCATCCTGAGTTTTATGGTCCAAATGTTGGCCCTTTAGTATGTAATTTGGCCTGATGTAGAGCTGAGAAAACGCATTGTCTTATTTCACCCTTGACATTTTTATTGCAAGGAATTTTCAAATCTGTGGGAAAGGCTGTTCAGGCTGCTCCTTGGGAAGTATTTAAAGATCTGCACACGAGCTACTGGATGCAGGCAAAGAGGAAAAGCCTGAGGGAGAGAGGAGAAAGAAAAGGTGTGGGGGGGTGTGGAACAGTAAGGCCCCTGCCCAGCCTCACACTTCGTTGCTCCCTGAGCCTTGTATCGTGATTTTTGGAGTAAGGTGTACTTTCCCAGTAGTTTTACTTTCTGGTGTTTTCTCTCCATTAATCAGATGTGAATTGAGCTTCCTCTTCCTTTTCAGTGAGAGACCTGCCCCCATCTCCGTGGCCTTGGCCATTTGTCTAGCTTCTCTGGGCCTCTGTCTCTTCCTCTGTGGAGGGGACGGAGACGTTCGCTGCTCGTGCTTATCTCACTTGCTCACTCAGCGAGTATTACTGGGTGTCTGTGTGTCCAGCCCTGTGCAGGGAGCTGGCTCTTTCTCTTAGCAGTGAGGCCCAGGGAAAGCACACGGTTTGGCTAACTGTGCATCCGAGTGGGGCGAGAGGGCTCCCGTGGGGCCACCCTTGGCCCACATCTGACATTTGCGAGGAGCTTGCTGGAAGAGGCAGGTCTGAGGGCAGCCTGTGCACAGAGTGACGGGGTCCCAAGGAGGAGGCCAGTGAGGCTGGATGCAGAGGAGCAAGGGAGGCCAGGGAGCATCCACGGGGCATTCCAGTAGGTGCGGCCTCAGTGGTCGCCTGGGAACTGCTCTTTGGAGAGAGCACTCTGACCAGGAGCTGACCTTGCCACCGGGAGCTGACCGTCTCCTTCCTGCCTGAGTCCAGTTCTGATGCTGGCAGTTTGGACTGTGGGCGGGTGGGTGGGTGGTGGAGGGGAAGGAGAGGTGGGGCTGACGTCAGAACTGTTCTTCTGAACGTGGGGACTGACCACATAGAAAATGGTAGCGAGGAAGCAGATGGTGTCAAGGCCTAGGCTTCTGCTCTCATTATTCACTGAGTGGGAAGCTAACAGCTTGGCCTGGTCTTGAAAATGCTGAATTTTAGGGACTTTGATACATCCAGTGAAAAATGTGGAATAGGTTAGTTGATGTAACAGTTTGGAATTCAGAGGTGGGCTCTGGGCCCACTTTTCACCTTTCTCTGTTTAATTTTTCTTTTTGGTACTGGGGATTGAAGCAGGGGTGCTTTATCTCTGAGCCACATCCCCCAGTTCTTTTTAATCCCCAAGAAAGGAGCTCACTAAGTTGCTGAGGCTGGCCTCCAGCTTATAATCCTCCTGTCTCAGCCTCCCTAGTTGCTGGGATTGCAGGTGTGTACCACCCTGCTTGCTGCACCCTTTCTTTGATCTACACCCACAGCCGTGTGGCTTTCTTGTTCCTCCTGAGATGCATCGTGGACTCTCCTGACCTATGCTGCAGGCTTAAATTGTTAGCAGACCCAAGTCCATGGACTTACTGCACAAGCTAATATTTGGGAGACTAACTGGTATTTTTCTGTGTGTAATTTTCTACTGACTTGTTTTCTAGTACTCTAATTCTCTTCTCAGCTATGTTTAATCTTCTTTGAAAGTCATTTATTGACTTTTATTTGAAATAAGTTCTGTTTTTCTTTCTTCAGTGCAGTATAACTTAGGTATAGTACATAATCTTAAGTGTTTTTTTAGTCGTATGAATTGTTACAAATACACATATCTCTATGTCTATATCCAAAGAATTATCACCTAGATCAAGATTTTTAAGTTACTAGCATCCAAAAGCCTCCCTCACGTCCCTTGCATCTGATATTTACCTTAAAGATAACCAATTTTTAAACATCTCCATCACTGTGGATTAGTTTTATCTGTGATTGGATTTGCTATGACTATGCACTCTTTTGTATCTGGCTCTTTGCTCGACATTATGTCTAAGATTCATTCATGCTGTTCTCCATAGCAGTAGTTTTTTTTTTTTTTTTTTTGGTAGCTGTGTAACAACCCATTATATTAATGCATCACAGTTAGTTTATTGATTCTGCCGTTGCTGGACATTCCAGTTGTTCCCACAGTGGTAACCTCTGGTGGCTTTTCCTTCTTGCCGTTATGTCCCATGTGCCTGGTGACTTCTGATGGAGTGCTGAGCATTGTGATTGTAAGTCGTTGCAGCTCTGAATGCTGTTATCTTCCTCTAGGGAAAGTTTACTTTTGCTTATGACACTAGATGAGGAGCAGGTCATTTTGGTCAGAGCACTTCCTGAGCTGGCTTGAAGTCATGTGCAGGTTTGGTAAGGCCCTGTCTGTTTCTGGTCATCCCTGTTCATGAGTGCTCCTTGGTGCCCCTGAGCTCCACTTCCCCACAGCAGAGTGACAGTGCCCACAGCTCTGCGTGGCCTTTTTCCAGGGATCGTCAGCCTCTGGGCTACTGTTTGTAAACCAGCCATCACCTTGGGAGAGAAGTGATGCAGAGTTTGGGCTCCGTTTCATGCATTTCTCTTGTTCCTTAAGGTTCTCAGCTCTTGGCTGGGTAGATAGCCTTGAGCTGCACGGTTTTCTCTCAGCCCTGTGAGTTGATGAAAGTCTGGTTTACTTCTCTCATCCACAGTAGCCACTTTCTGTTGGCTTTTCATTCTCTCAGATACCTGAAGGGTATAGTAGCACTCAAGGTCAGGTTCACCTCAGTGCAGTTCCATTTTGCTGTGATCTCCATGTTTTATCAGTGTTTCCTGTTGTTTTGGGCAGGGAGTTTGATCAGATACCACCTGTTCTGTCATGCCAGAAGCAGACTCATGGAATAATTCCGGATCACTTGTTTCAGCCATGGTTTGCATTTCATAGAGCATTAGTGGATGGTTTCAGCATTTCATTATATTATTAGCCTGTGAGGTAATTAGCAGAGTTATTTTCTTCATTTCACAGATGGGGGAACACTGAGGCTTGACAGTTGACATAACTCACATATCATAGACTCTACCACGCGGCCTGCGCAATGGTTTCATTAATGAGGTTCTAGGCATAAAGTTAGTTAGAAGAGATAGAAATAAAACACACAGACTCAGTTACCTTATTTATATTGCTAGGTCCGAGACGGCTCACCTCTCTGGTTCCCACCTCTAGCCGCCCAGCAGGGCAGCGAGGATTACTCAGGGCTAGCAGGAGAGAGAGAGGGCGAACACGCCTGGGAGTAGCCCTTTATTGGGGAACAAGAGATTCAGGGGAGAATTCCATCCAATGAAGGTTGAGGGGGGGCTGTACTCCAAGGTCAGGGTCAGTGATTGGGTCCCCCGGGGTCAGTGGTCAGGCACACCCCCACACGGATGGGCTCTCTCATCAGGAAAGGGTCGGGAAAGCTTCGACAGAGCCAAGCGCCTCAGCCCCTTAACGGGAGTCACCCAATCATGTGTCAGAATGGCTTCCCACATATCCCCCCTTTCTTTTCTTAACAATGAGGCGGCGGTTCACTCTCTGGAGTTTTTGGATTCTTGATTGGAAGAATCGCCATCCTATAGTTACAATACAAAAGAGAATTAACAGCAAAGAGAATAATCCAATAATGTACCAAGTGGAGTGTTTAAGAATATTTCCAGGGTTGAATCCATTTAACTCCTTCAATATTTGGTTAGCCAAAGAAGAAGGATCTGAAAAATCAACTCTATTATTTTGAATGTCTTGGATATGGTGATGAAGTTCCAGAATATCCAAGCTATTATTACTATTTTGCCAAATACCTAATAAATGGTTTTTAACCTTCTCCCAATCCCAGAGAGAAGCATTGTACTTGGCAGCTGTAACACATACATACTTATAATTAGCATGGCATTTAAGCCTTTCCTTAAATTTTAAGGCTGAAAGTTCATTACCTATGTCTATAACAGTCGCCTCTAAGGCATTTAATTTAGTCTCAATCCTTTCATCAATATTTACTTGATTACGCAGAGCCTTGGAAGTATTTTGAGCTAAATTATTAAGAAATTTTGCATGCTGAATATTCTGAGACAATGTCAGAGATGCAGAGACAGTTGAGGCAATAAAAGAGACCAGTGCTAAAACACCAACAATTATGACTCCAATAGCACGTTTAGGTCTTGTTAGCTGGGCATGAATTTGCTGTAAGACTTGTAAACCAGCATCAGCATACCATGGCTCTGAAATATTAGCAGGTAATAAAACGAAAGAGGGCTGATGAAGTATCAGCACTCCTTTTCCTCTATTATACCTAGAAATACAATTGGTTAGGTTCCACTTATTACAAGTAACAACATATCTGTCTTCATCCATTTAACTTTTACATTTCCAATAATTAAAACATAAGGAGATTGGACACAGGCTCTTAAGCCATAGCAAGATCCCTCTTTACAGTTCTTACCGACAAATTTTGGTAAAGGTTTATCTGTAAAATGTAAATACTCTGAGGCAGCAATTAAACGCCAAATATCTCTTTGAACACCTCCTTCACTATAAGTCAAAATATTACTAACAAATCCTGCAGGTGTCATAGCAGAATTTCTTCGTAATTGTCTCTTATGAATTTTTGGAGACCAGTCTAAAATATACCCACTAGCTTTAGACACCTTATGTTGTACAGGAAAGGTATTTACACAATCCATCCATTTAGGAAAGGTGCCGATCTCAATTATAGAACTATTTGGACAGTGGGGTACTGGTGGAGGTTTTGCAGAAATGACTGGCTTGTTATGGGAAAGTCCCATCTTAATTACTGATCTAGTATTAGGTTTTAAGTCCCCATAAATAGAATTATTTGTCAGTCTAGGTTTACCGATTGCTGTCTTTTCTTCGAATGATACTTTCAGACAGCCAGCATGTTTATCATGTGACCAACACAAAGGTAATTGGGCACTGTAGCCAGAATAATTAAATCTAGTCACATGATTGGGAGTAATATGAGTATCTGTAAATCCTCCCATCATGAATGAGTCATTAGTAAATACTGGAATAGATTCTCCAATCCACACAGCTGGGTGTACCAGGGGTGGATCTGGGAAATATGTCCAATAAGTGTCTACTTGATTCCCTTTTACCTGACAGCCCAGTAGGGCAATTACTGTTGCTACCATCAAGACTGGGGTCCTGTTCTTTCCTAGGCGTCGAAGTATTCGGGAAGCCTGGGTTGTTAGCTTCTTCACATCTTTCCACGAAATCAGCTTTTCGGCTGGTTCAATCTGGTCTTTCTTCATCTTTTTCCGATATCTCCTCCTTCTGGGTAGTGGCTCCTCCGGGTCGATCCTCAGTCGCTTGAATCTGGGTTCTATCTCCTCCATGTCTGATAGCACGTTCAGGCACCCAAATAGGACGGAAAGCACCTTCTGGGAAGATACAAGCATGACCTCGGCCCCATGTTATTACCGGGTCCGGACCCTTCCACTGACCAGTCTGTAAATCTTTCCACAGAACTCTGCCTAAGGGGCCTGTTACTGAGGGATACATTTGTCTCTCAGCAGCAGTGTGACCTTCTGAGTCACAGTTTAGAAAATTTAAAACAAATAAGGCATGATTAAGGCTATTTTGGGGAGTCACTATCTTATTCTCCCCTTTTAATTTATGTAATTGAAGCTTAACAGATAACTGAGCTCGTTCCACAATGGCTTGACCTTGGGGGTTATAAGGAATTCCTGTTTTATGATTAATTTTAAACTCTTGGCAAAATTGTTGAAAAGAAGAGCTTACATAAGCTGGAGCATTATCTGTTTTAATCTGCATAGGGCACCCTAAAACGGAAAAGGCTGCTAAGCAATGAGAAATTACATGTTGAGTATTTTCCTTAGTACGTGCTGTGGCAAAAATAAATCTAGAATAAGTGTCCACTATGACATGCACATAACATTGCTTACCAAATTGAGGAATATGAGTTACATCCATTTGCCATATTTGATTTGGTTTTAATCCACGGGGATTTACCCCTGATGGCAGAGATGGAGTGTGAATAACACACTTAGGGCATTGGCTTACAATCTGACGAGCTTGTTCTCTGGTAATATTAAATTTTTTACATAAGCTAGAAGCATTTTGATGATGTAAGGAATGGGAAGCTAGTGCACAGTCATACAAAGACATCTGTTGACAAAAAGCTACTAACTTATCAATTTTGTCATTACCTGAAACTAGAGGTCCAGGAAGATTAGTATGGGCATGTATGTGTCCTATGAAACATGGGTACTTTTGCATTAGTACTGTCTTTTGTAAATTATGAAATAATTCAAATAACTCCTGTGATGAAGTAAACCCAATAACTGAGGTTTCAATATTTTTCGTAACTCTGTATATAAACTGTCAGAATAGATATTAATAGGCTCATTTGAAAAGTAATCTAAGGCACATATCAGAGCTTGAAGCTCTGCTCTTTGGGCAGAAGTATAAGAAGTTTGTATTACCTCTGTGTGAACACGGCTGAAGAAACCTGCCTTACTGGAGTTGGAAGCATCCGTGAACACCGATAAAGCTTCCTCTATTGGATAAGCTCGTACAATCTTTGGAAAGATAAGTGACGTTAATGATGCAAATTGTACAATCTTATCATGAGGATAATGGCTATCTATCTGCCCAGGAAAATCTGCAAAAGCTATCTGCCATGAGCTAGAAGTTTGAAAAAGCCAATTAGTCTGTTGAACAGAAAATGGAATAATTATGATATCAGGCTCAGATCCAATTAATTGTAAAATCCTAGTTCTACCTTTAATTACTAATTGAGCTATAGAATCATGAAAAGGAATTAATGTTTTTTGAGGGGAGTGGGATAAATAAATCCACTCAATAACTCCTAATCTTTGCCATATGGCTCCTGTTGGGGTATGTTCAGTTGGAAATATTAATAAATACACTATTTCTTTAGGATCTATTCTAGTAAGCTGTGCATTTTTAATTGCAATTTCAACTTTTCTTAAGGCTGTCTTAGCTTCCAAGGTTAGTTGACGTGGAGAGGTTGGAGAAGGATTTCCTTGTAATATCTGAAATAAAGGACTTAACTCAGAAGTAGTTAGTTTTAAGGATGGCCTTAGCCAGTTAATATCTCCTAATAGTTTTTGAAAGTCATTAAGGGTACGTAACTCCTTAACTCTTATCTGAAGATTTTGAGGACGGATTGTACGTCCCTGAATTATCTGACCTAGATATTGAAAGGGAGATAACTTTTGAATTTTTTGAGGAGCTATACATAAACCCATTGCTGTAAGTGAAGTCTCTAACTGAGTAAAAATTTCTGAAAGTACCTCTGGATTAGCATGAGCCAATAATATATCATCCATAAAATGAATAATATATGCATCAGGAAAACTTTCTAATGGGATTTATCGCCTGATCAACGTATTTTTGGCACAGTGTAGGACTATTACACATTTCCTAAGGAAGTACCTTCCAGCAATATCTTTTAACAGGTTTCTTAAAATTAATTGCTGGGATAGTGAAAGCAAATCTTTCACAATCTTCAGGATGTAACCTTATAGAGAAAAAACAGTCTTTTAAATCTATTACCATCAAGCTATAATCTAAAGGAATGGCTGTGGGGGAGGGAAGTCCTGGCTG
This sequence comes from Spermophilus citellus, assembly GCF_964194105.1. NCBI lineage: Eukaryota > Metazoa > Chordata > Mammalia > Rodentia > Sciuridae > Spermophilus > Spermophilus citellus. The sequence goes on from NC_138192.1 coordinate 134,459,190, forward strand.
TAATGATCCCATAGGCTGAATTGCATGATTTATTGCCCTTAAATCCTGTAGTAATCTCCAATTTCCTGACTTTTTCTTAATAACAAAAATAGGTGTGTTCCAAGGACTAAGCGTTGGTTCAATATGACCAGCCTGAAGTTGTTCCTCAACTAATCTATGAGTTATTTTAAGCTTTTCCCTTGAGATGGGCCACTGAGCAATCCATATAGGCTCCTCTCTGAGCCACATGATTTTTTCAGCTGTCTTAGGGATCGGGGAAGTACTCAGGGCCCCTAGTAAAAATTTTGGTTTGGAGCATTTACTAATCTTTGTCGTGGAGACTGGCTTGTAAACAGATACTCTTCCTGAAGGGTCTCCTTATCATCTCCAGGAAAATACCTCTGATTAACTTCCTCAACTGACCTTATAGAATTTGGAGTAACTAATAACAATCCCATTTTGGCTAAAATATCTCTTCCCCATAGGTTAGCTGGTAAAGACTCTAACACATAAGGCTTAAATACTCCACTGTTCCCATCGGAATCTTCCCAACGGAGATAGTTGGCACTTTGAGCAGGCTGTGAAACCTGTCCTATTCCCTCTAGGTTAGCTGGTGCTACATGCAAAGGCCAGTCCCTAGGCCAAAACCTACTGGACAATACCGAGATATCAGCCCCTGTGTCTATTATTCCTAGGAAATTTTTATTATTAATTCTAAGTTTTAATAAAGGGCGTTCTTGCCGTACTAACTGTGACCAGTATACTCTGTCTGGCGGTTTAGAAACTGAATCTACCGGCAGGTGCCTTTCTGAGACACAAGGCAGTAATATTAATTGAGCAAAAATATCCTTTGGGGTGAGCCTTAGGGCATAATTGTATTTTACAGTAACATATAACTGTCCTTTAAATTTTGAATCTATCACACCAGGTATTACCTCAATGGCTCCCTTTAATTCATTACGTCCCAAAATCAAACCTTCAGTATTATCAGGAAGCGGCCCGAAAATCCCAGTAGGAATTTGTTCTGGCCCCGTTTCAGGATTTAATTCAACTGTCTTTGAGGGTCCTAAGAAAACTGTCTGCGATCTCTGTCCCTGTCCCGGTAAAAATCGCGGACTGTCCTGGTCGGCGCCAGTGACGTCACACTGTGCGACCTCCCTTGGAATTCCCCATATTGTTGCTCGGCTCCCGCTAGGAGGAGATGATGGCGGCGAGAAGGCGGGCTGATCCGCGCCATCTGAATCCTCCACATGGGGCTGCGAGTTTAAGTTCACATTTCTAACCTTTGGCTTGGCCCCTAGTGCCTTTGTTTTTAAATGGCTTAAGGGAAAGGGAATTAACTTAGCCTCAGGCTGATTTTCCATTTGAATAGACCTAACAGCTCCTTGAATGCCTTTTAAAAGGTCTTCAGGGGGCCACGAACTTTGGCCCATATATTCAAAAAGACAAACTTCTAGGGCCGTCCAAGTTTTCTGTATATTTTCCATGCCTCCAGGTAGTTCATTAGAAAGACAGACTCTCTGTAACTTCCTTCCTAATTTCTCCCAAGTAAGTAAATTTGGAGACTCTTGGTCGCAAAACCAAGGACAATATTCACCTACAATCTTTTTTTTTTTTTTTTTTTTTTAAAGAGAGAGTGAGAGAGGAGAGAGAGAGAGAGAGAGAATTTTTAATATTTATTTTTTAGTTCTCGGCGGACACAACATCTTTGTTGGTATGTGGTGCTGAGGATCGAACCCGGGTCGCACGCATGCCAGGCGAGCGCGCTACTGCTTGAGCCACATCCCCAGCCCCACCTACAATCTTTAAGAATTGTAATAACTGAGTTTTCTTTATCTGTTTTCCTTTCTGATTAATTATACTGTCTAAAATAGTCAGATACATTTCCTTATCCGTAGAAGTTGAATTTCCCATTTTAAGTAATTTAACGTCTCTTTCCTTCAATATCTCCAGGTACTTTTGTGACCCAATTGTCACCTCTTCCTTTATCTTTATTTTTATTCCTTATCTTCCTGTATCTTTGTTTTTTTCCTTATCTTTATAGCGCGCTCCCACTCAATCTAACTAATCTAGAATGCCCCCCTCGTGGGCGCCAATTCTACCACGCGGCCTGCACAATGGTTTCATTAATGAGGTTCTAGGCATAAAGTTAGTTAGAAGAGATCAAAATAAAACACACAGACCAGTTACCTTATTTATATTGCTAGGTCCGAGATGGCTCACCTCTCTGGTTCCCACCTCTAGCCACCCAGCAGGGCAGCGAGGATTACTCTGGGCTAGCAGGAGAGAGAGAGAGCGAACACGCCTGGGAGTAGCCCTTTATTGGGGAACAAGAGATTCAGGGGAGAATTCCATCCAATGAAGGTTGAGGGGGGGCTGTACTCCAAGGTCAGGGTCAGTGATTGGGTCCCCCGGGGTCAGTGGTCAGGCACACCCCCACACGGATGGGCTCTCTCATCAGGAAAGGGTCGGGAAAGCTTCGACAGAGCCAAAGCGCCTCAGGCCCTTAACGGGAGTCACCCAGTCACGTGTCAGAATGGCTTCCCACAATAGACCGTCTTACAAACCTTACCAACACTGGAATCCCCTTTCGCTGCACCTGACACCATCTAATGAAATCCAAACTGCTCAGGGAACAGGAACCAGCAGTCACTGAAGAAGAGGACCTGGCGGTGGTGGTCTAGTCACTGGGTTAAGAGGAAGGCCTCAGTGAAACTGAGTGGAGTTTGTGTAAACACACCCCCTGTGGATGCCATCATTTTAGCTCCAAGTCACTGGAAATCCCAGTAGCAAATAAACCTGCTGCCCTTGCAGCGGGTGGGGCCAGCATGTCGCCTTTGCGTGTAGGACTGTGAAGCAGAGCTGTGGCCACCAGCCTTGTTGAAGAGAGGCTCAGGGACTGGAGACCCTGGTGGTTGGAGGCAGCTTCTGGAATTCTCAAGTGCAGAGGATCCCATTGGGGGCGGACCGTGGGCCCTTCCTGGCTGACGAGAACACTCTGTGAATGGATGGCACAACAGAACACGACTCGCCCGCCTTTGCTGACGGAGGCGCTGAAGTCGAGAGATCGAGGCTGTTCAGGGACCAGCCACCCGGAGATAGAGCCCCACCAGCCTCACTGGGACTGGGCCATGGCGGAAGGCAGCAAAGGGGAGGACCCCATGCCACGCTGTGGGGGAGGTGGCCTCCTCAGGGTGCTGTGAGGACAAGCCTGGTGAGTGCAGCGGCCCTGCACTGTCGCCTGGAAGCATCTGAGGAAAGGAGGGGAGGGGGGACCCCGGCACCCTATGGCTACCCGACGGCACCTGGGTTCCTTTGCTGTCTCTGTGCATCTGTGGCGATAGGACCTCATTCCAGGACAGGTGCCATCAGGTCCCTGGTCCCTGGACCTCTCCAGGAGCTCTCCCAGCTATGGGCTTCCTGGGGTCTGTGCAGGATCTCTTGGGAAGCCTCCTTTGCCCTCAGCGCATGGCACCACAACCCAGGTGCTGCGCCCCTCCCCTGACTCAGGCAACGGCAAGGCCCTACTGAGGTGGATGGCGCCAGGCGTCCATCCTCTGGAGGAGCGCAGCATGTTTCTGGGAATGGCCTGGTTGGTTTCTGTATTCCTTTAATAAGTCTAGTTGTGACTTCTCATATGACCATTAAGTTTGAAGGAAAAAACATGACTTTCCCAATTAATGCAACTACTTCTAAAGAATGGATCTGTTTGCTCTAAATGCAATGATTCAGCTGTGGAACGTAAATTGTTAATGTTTAATGAAAAACCCCCTGTAGGAAAAACAGTCAAGGAAGTTTTTGAGAAATTAAATTAAAATCTAGAGAAGAAGAATTAATGTTAAGAAGACAGATTAGTGCTTGGTAGTGGGCAACTTGTTCTTGCTCCTGTGCACAATGGTTTGTGCTCTTACTCTTGTTTGATTAAAATTAGTAGCCTCTCTTTTCAAGTTAACCTCTGGCCATAACCGTGGTGCCAATTCTAGTCAGCAAGTCAAGAAACAATAGTCAAGGTATAGGCCAATAGTCTGGGACATTTCTAACTATTATTAAAAGTTAACTAAGCAGAAACAGCTCAAAGCAAAACGCCAACTGAAAGTAAAAATGCTTGCTTATGGGTAAGCCAGGATACGTTCTTCTATTCTAATTGTAGCTACATAATATTTTGTTTCTTTGAATAAAGGTTCCTGTTTTGTAACCACAAAGTACTGTGAGCCTGCCAAAATGAAAAGTATATATGAAACCTCACAAGTAAAGATGGGGATTCGGCACCTTCACTCTTGTGTCTGTGTTGTTCCTCCACCCCCTTTCCCGACTCCTCACCATCCGGTTGGTCTCCTGAGACCCCCTGCCAGAGCCCGACACCCAGGGATCCCACGAGGGAGACCGGGTGCCCCGTTGCTCTCGGCCGCTCTCTTCACACCCTTGCTAGACGCTGGGCCCTGGCGGAGCCTAGAAGCTCCTCGGTGCTCTCTGTTGGCTCCGGCCTGGGACCTCCCTTCTGCAGCCTCACCACCTTGCACCCGGCCTCTGAGGTCAGGGGATGTGTCCACCTTCCTTTGCACACCTCAGGCATGCTTCCTCCTCAGGGCTTCATGGCCTCGTCAGTGGGGACCCTGGCCCTGGAATCCCTTTTCCCAGATCACCTCCTCATGGGCTGATCGGGCTGCCCAGATGCACACGTGGCAGCCCGAGCCCCGTGTGATGAATTTGGAGACGGGGCCTTGAGTGGTGATTGAGGTTGCATGAGGTCACAGGGGTGGCCCCAGCCCACAAGGTGGTGACCAAGGAAGAGGAAGCAGCAGCAGATGCCTTCTCTGTGGACGTGGTGAGAAGGCGTCACCCGGGCACCTGGAGGGTGCCCACAGAAGCCAGCCCCAAGGCACGCTGCCCCTGCACTAGAGCACAGAGGACACGCGCTGGGCCAGCACTGACCGCCATCTGAGGCACGGTGCCTGTGCCCCACCAGTTGGGTAATCGTCTCTCCCGGGTTGTTAAGGAGGCCTGGTCTCAAAGCACAGGGCACTCCGACCTGCGAAGTCTGCACAAGCACAGAACCAGGACTTCCACTGTCACGCCCCTCCACACCGCACACCCCACGCTACGCAGTACACACCACACTGTGCATGTGTTGCATGCACACACACTACTCATCCCCCACTCCATTACACACCCCGTAACACCACACCACACACCAGTCATGCCACACCACACAGGTCACGCATGGACTGTACCACACTCCATTTCCACCCACACCCACGGGAGCCACCTCCTCCCACAGGCAGGCCAACCGTGGCTTGTCCTGTGTCCTGGGTAGGTCAGGTGTGGGGATGGGTGACTCAGGGAGGCCTGGCCTGTCCTGCAGATGGCCCCTGCTCCCCTGGCTCACACCTCCCACTCAGAAGAGCTCGACTCCACAGGCCCCGGCAGAGTCCAGGGAGACAGGGTGCCTGTCCTGGAGCACGGTGAGCTGAAGCGCTGGCCTGGCTGACCTGTGTGTGGCCTGCTCTGGGAGCAGGGTCTTTGCAGGTAAAAGTAAGTTAGGATGAGGTCATGCAGGACAAGGGTGGGTGACATGAGCCGGCTGTGCCAGCGGAGACCAGACACGTCAGTCTTTCCGCAGTGTGAGAACTCATTCAGTAACGATGAATTAACAAGCTGCACTTTTACCAACTTTCCTTCACAAAAAAGACTCACGGTCCACTTGGTGTCGTGACCAAGGCAATCACAGGTCTTCTATTCCATCCTGACCTGGTGACTAACATCCACAGCACTCGGGCCTCACGTCCTACTTCACACAGGACACACATGTGGCTGAACAGGTGTGCATTCCTGCATGGCTAAGGAAGGGTTCAGGTGGCCTCAGGGCTTCAAGGGGCCTACCAGGAGCCAGGCAGAGAGAGACAAAGAGCCGCTGCAGGTGGTCATTCAGGACTAAGGACCAGCCCCAGGAGCTGAAGGAGATGTTCAGGCCGCAGAGCTGTTCTGGGTGTGAGATCTATTCTAGGCAGCTTCTAAGTGGACCTCCTCAGGCGGGGGGATGTGCTGAAGCCCCAGGGACGGTCCGGAGTTCCCCACTGTGGTGACTGTGCTGGGCAGGGCTCATGACAAGTGACCAGGTGGCAGGGTCAGGGGCCACCATGCCCAGCCTAGGAAGGTTCCTCCCTTACATGCCTCAGGCGGGGGTGCCGCATCCTCAGGGGGTCTGCTGTGTCTGACAAGCTCGGGGCCTGGTTTCTCTGACCTGGGCTGGAGACACCCGTGCGTCCATGTGCCTCTGGTTGATTCTGTGAGCTCACAGGTGGTCATTTTTTTTTTAAATCAGTGTGACTACTTTATCCATCAGTTTGGGCCTCATGATTTGCTGTGCTGCGTGGTTATTCCTCCTAGTAAGCTCATGCCCAGTGCCTGGTGGTCCTCCACATGTCCAGAAAAGGCACCAAGTCATTCTGCCTCAGCACTTGCACCCACAATGGGGTGGCCCAGGGCAAACTGCTGCTGCTTGATGGAAGGGGGGGCCCAGGGTGGACAGCGCTGTCCACATAGCCTGGACTGGATGCTGCTAGCAATTTGTGCATTTTTCCTTTGAAAGAAACCAGGGCAATTCAGATGACCATGCCAGATGACCCTCTCCTCTGGGGACAGGCCCTGGCAGTGGGAAGCCAGCACAAGTGAAGGCCAACATTCTCTTGAACATGGTTAGTATCCTCCACGGTCACTAAGGCCCTAATGAGTCCGCTTAGCGTGGCCTGTGACAGGAGCCATGTGAGCTGGGGGCACCCGAGGATCAGCAGCCCAGGTCCCTCAGGCCTTGGCTCCAGGCCTTTCTGAGGGAGTGGTCTGCTGGGAGCTGGAGGTGGAAGTCTGGAGGGAAGGAGAAGTTTGTTAGGACTGACAGTTGCCAGAACTTAACAACCACTCAAGCTCTGATCAAAGGGCAGCCTCGCCCACTTTTGAATAATTCTAAACACTTTGTAAGAATGTGGACTCCACCTCCAGCCTCTGGCTATGTAGGCCAAAGGTGAAGCTAATGAGAAGCAACTTTTGGAAAGGCCCTGAGTGTGTGGGATGTGGTGCAGAGGGAGGGAGGGGGCCCTCCAAACAAACTAGGCCCCTGAGGAGCGCGGGAGGAGCCCACGCCAGCTTTCAGCTGGTTTAAACCTCGTCCAGGATGATATCATTAAGCTTGAGCCATAAACCATGGGCCTTTATACAGGCAGCCATCTGTCCACCCTCCCCAACCCCAGTCTTGCAGCTTTTTCTGGAAAAATCCTAGCATCCAAAGGTCACCTTCATTATGAGGCCAAGGATCTCCAAGGTCCACCAGCCCCCGAACACTGACATCATCATGGGAGCTGGAACCCACGGGCACATGGCCCAGCCCATGAGACACTTCCATTATCTCTCTGGTCCCTAACCTAAAAGTCCAGGAGAGCAGGACAGCATCGTCCCTTTCACCCTGGAGCAGTGGCTGGTGCTCAGAACTTGGGTTAGCTTCCTGCAGCTGCCATGGCAAATTACCACTCAGTAGGTGGCTTAAAACAACAGAAATTTGATCTGTCAGAGCTCTGGAAGCCAAGTCCAAACTCAAGGCAGAGGGAGTGAGTGTTGGACCAACTGGAGGCTCTGAGGAGCGCTGGTCCCGGGCCTCTCTCCTGCTCCCAGGCTGCCAGCAGCCCTTGGCGTACCTCGGAAAAACCAGCCTCTACCTCAGAGCAAAGCCTGTCCAAGGAAGGGGGCGTGACCCTTGTCCTTGGAAAGACCCACAGAGCACTCCTAAGCACATACCCACCCTGCTGAGTTGTTTATCTACAAATAACAGGAGAGATCTGCTGTGCCAGGTGTCCCTGACTCAGTCAGGCTAGGTGGAGATCCATAGCAACCCCCTAGCAGCCACCAATCAGCATGAGACAGGGAAATACCTGGGATGCCAGGTGACTCCCCAGTAGTTTATGGTGGTTGATAACATGTTGGGAAACATGTAGTTCAACAGTACTCCCCTAGTAGCTAAACCAATCAGTTCAAACGAATTCACCTACCCAACTTGTTCCCGCCAGTGAATGTGCTAATCATGTTTTAGAGTTGTTTTATGATTTTCCTGTGGTGTCTGATGATTTGCTATGATGTATGTGGGGTCCCTGCCTTCCCCAAAGAGGGTATAAAACTGCTGCAAACCCTGGGCTCAGGGCCTCTCTGCATCACCAGTTGCTGTGTGTGCACACGGAGGACCAAGCTAGCTCGCAGTAAACACCTCTTTGCTGCTTACATGGATCTTGGTCTCTGGTGGTCTTTTGGGGGGTCCCAAATTTGAGCATAACACCTCCTGCCTCCCTCCAGCAACCTCTGCCACAGCCTCTCGGCCTCCTTCTCTTGAAAGGGTAAAGTTTCTAAGCTGCAAAGCCTAAGTTAAAATGTAAAGGACTAGGTATTGTAAAGTTTCTGAACTGCACACAGAACCTGAAATTCCTGAGGCAGTTAAGACAACGCCCGGTACTGGCCATTTAGTTGTTAAATAACCTGGACCCTGTGCAGTTTGGCACGTAGGCATTCAGGGCCCAAACCAATCAGTTTGAATGTACCCCCCTCCTGAGGACTGACCTATCACCCCCGCCTGACCTGTTCCCGCCAATGAATGGACTAATCATGTTTTGAGAGTTGTTGTTCAATTTTCCCCGTGCCTCATGATGATTTGCTCTGATGTATGCAAAGTCCCTGCCCTCCCTAAAAAAGTGTACTTAAGCACTGCTCAACCCCTGCTCGGGGGCTCTTGGCCGCTCTCCCTTCTTGAGTGAGCCTGGAGCCCCAGCGAGCTGGATTGGATCCTCAATAAACCCCCTTTTGCTGTTGCATGAGTCGGTCTCTTGGTGGTCTCTTCCTCCGACGTTCGCCAGACCCTTACATTCTGTCCAAGTCTCCCTCACCTTTCTTTTAAGGACACCTGTCATGAGTGAGCTATGCCATCAACAAGCCCAACCCACACTTGTCTTTCCACAATGTCAGAACTTATTGAAAAGCAATCAATTCACAAGCTACATCACTTTCAACTACTGCAATGTACTGAATACTCGCAGGTCACCTGAGAGTCAAAGGCTGGGTAGTCACAGGCTCTTTCATTCCAGTCTTAATCACTAATATCTCCATTTTAGTCAGCCTTTGTTACTGTGACCGCAAGACCTGACAAGAACACAGAGCAGGGAAGTCCATGTTGGCTCTCGGGGTCAAAGGTTCAGTCCATGGTGGGCCGACTCCGCAGCTCTGGGCCCCATCAGGGCAGAAGGGTGAGAAGGAGGCAAGCAGCTCAGGATGTGGCGGTCGGAAGCAGAGAGCCCCGCTCACCAGGGACAAGATGTAAACGCCAAAGGACGCCCCTAGCACCCACCTCCTCCGCCACACCTACCTGCCCACCCGAAGCGCCCTATTAATCCTATCAATGCACCAATCAGGCTGCAGCTCTCATAATCTAATCATTTCACCTCCAAAAATCCTTACATTGTGTCACACATGAGCTTTTGGGGGCACTTGAACCATAATGTCTACAACCTCAAGTCACACCTCATACTTTACATGAGGCTAAGAAAGGGTTAGTGTGGTCACAGGGCAGGAGACCCATGGAGAGCCAAGGCAGAGAACAGACACAAACACAGAGGCCCTGGAGGTGGGCGGGTAGGACCTGGCGGGTAAGGTGCTCAGGCCCAGAGCTGTCAGAGGTGGAGCTTCCTCTCGGCCAGGGTCTGGAGGGATGCAGTTTCAGAGTGTCCGCTTGCAATGGGCCATGAGTGGTCGCACAGGCAGGAGAAACCACACTGGGCTGAAGCCCAGGGTCAGGAACACACCGCTGTGCTGAGTTTCCTGCACAAGGCTCATTAACAAGGGACCAGGGGAAGGAGTCAGCGTGCTGCCGTCCAGTCTCAGGGTGCTCCTCTTTTCATAGGTCTCCGGTGAGGAAGGGGGTTCATTTGGTGGTCTTGTGTGTATTAAGCTCATGGGGCTGGGCACATTGGCACACGCCTATAATCCCAGTGACTCAGGAGGCTAAAGAGGAGGATTGCAAGTTTGAGGCTAGCCTCAGCAACTTAGTGAGACTCTAGGCAATTGAGCAAGACCCTGTCACAAATTAAAAAAATAAAAAGGGCTGAGAATGTGGCTCAGTGGTGAAGTGACCCTGGGTTCAATGCCCAGTACCAAAATGATAATAAACTCATGGGCCTGATCTTTTCTGATATGGAATTGCGATACCCATGCATTCATGTGCTTCTGATTTAATACTGACAAGGGACAAACAAATGTGGGTGGTGGGAACATGAGATCAAGGGACTAATTCTATACACACATTCTTTTCCAAGAAGCAGTCTACCTGCAGCCCTGCCTGGTTTAAGTGGACAGAATATGCTACATTCCTCAGAAAACTTCTGTAATCTGCAGGAGAAATGCAGGCCTGAAATAATTCTGATAAAAGGAACACAAGATATCCTGAAAGGGGGACTTTAATAGCCTTTCACAGACCAGATCCAGGAACTCAGGGAGATAAGGATAATTCCCTTGATCATCAAATCTGTAAGAATAGGTTCCAATTAGAACTGGTCAGCATGGGCCAAAGTAATCTAGAGTGGTCATGACAGCAGGGACTTGAAAGTCTGATGTCATCCTGCTGTCAATCAAAAGTCAGGAGGTGGACATGTGTAGGACTTTCTGAAAACTTCCCCGGACCCCAATAAAACTAGAGGGCATGCAAGGCGTGGTGGCGCCTGCCTATGATTCCTATGACTCGAGAGGACTGCAAGTTTGAGGTCAGCCTCAGACAACTTAACGAAGCCCTAAGTAACTTAGCAAAACCCTGTTTCAAAATTAAAAATAAAAAGGTCTGGGGATGTAGCTCGGTGGTTAAGTGCCCTGGGGTTCAGTCCCCAGTACCAACCAACCAACCAACAAACAGAAGTATGACCTCAAAGCACAGCACAGTCATGAGGCCCAAACTGATGGATAAAGTAGTCACACTGATTAAAAAAAAAATGACCACCTGTGAGCTCACAGAATCAACCAGAGGCACATGGACGCACGGGTGTCTCCAGCCCAGGTCAGAGAAACCAGGCCCCGAGCTTGTCAGACACAGCAGACCCCCTGAGGATGCGGCACCCCCGCCTGAGGCATGTAAGGGAGGAACCTTCCTAGGCTGGGCATGGTGGCCCCTGACCCTGCCACCTGGTCACTTGTCATGAGCCCTGCCCAGCACAGTCACCACAGTGGGGAACTCCGGACCGTCCCTGGGGCTTCAGCACATCCCCCCGCCTGAGGAGGTCCACTTAGAAGCTGCCTAGAATAGATCTCACACCCAGAACAGCTCTGCGGCCTGAACATCTCCTTCAGCTCCTGGGGCTGGTCCTTAGTCCTGAATGACCACCTGCAGCGGCTCTTTGTCTCTCTCTGCCTGGCTCCTGGTAGGCCCCTTGAAGCCCTGAGGCCACCTGAACCCTTCCTTAGCCATGCAGGAATGCACACCTGTTCAGCCACATGTGTGTCCTGTGTGAAGTAGGACGTGAGGCCCGAGTGCTGTGGATGTTAGTCACCAGGTCAGGATGGAATAGAAGACCTGTGATTGCCTTGGTCACGACACCAAGTGGACCGTGAGTCTTTTTTGTGAAGGAAAGTTGGTAAAAGTGCAGCTTGTTAATTCATCGTTACTGAATGAGTTCTCACACTGCGGAAAGACTGACGTGTCTGGTCTATGTCAGCAGCTAGCAGGGTCGTGACACCCCAGTTCCGTGACCCGTCTGACCTTCCTCTACTCTCTCTTCCCTTCACAGTCATGTCCCTGCTAGCTGGTGTGTGCCAGGCGCTGGGATGTGGCCAGTCCCCAGGAAGCTCCAGGCTGGTGGGGACCCGAATCTGCTTTTGGTGGTGCAGAACCACCCTTCTGTGGAGTGGGCCTCTGTAGGCAGATGACAGCCCCTGTGCCTGCTGACCTGCGGGCGGCCCTGAGCTTATTTTGGGGCCTAGATGGATCCTAGTCTATGCCTGTCAGGGGGAGGGAGACCGCCCCAAACCCTGGAGCTCTCCAGGGGCTCCATGAGAGACCCCTCAACTGCCCTGGGTCCTTTCCAGGAAATCAACCTCAGCCCACAGCCGTGAGCCTGCCCGAGTGGGGAGGTCCTGGCCGTCTACCCTGCACACTGCACAGAGGGCTCAGGCTTCCTTGGTGCTGACCTCTCCTGCTCACTGGGCCTGGTAGAGGGTGTCATTGCTCTGAGCTCTTGTGCACCACGGCAGGTCTGCCTAGTTGACGCTCCTTGGCCACATTCCAGGATGACCACTCCTTTCTCCTCTTGGAAGTTGGCTTGTGTGGTGCACAGGTCTGTGTCGCACTCTATTTGATCAAGAAAACATAAACAGGTACGAAAGTCGGACACAAAGTGAAGCCATGACTCTGAGCCCTCGGCGGCCCGATCTGCTGGTGTGTCCCAGGCTGCCTAAGTACTGGTGGTGCTAAGGGAGGTGTGCCTTGTGCCCATGAAGGGCGGAGCTGGGCTCCCTCCTGGCCTGGCTGTGGAGGTGAGCCCAGGTGGGCCCAGCCTTCCAGGCAGTGTGCTTCCTGCTGCCTGCGGTCCTGTGAAACTGCCCCTCCGGCCTCCTGCGAGAGAGGACTGGCTTCCACTGGTTCTTCTGGGTCCCTGCCTGTTGGCTGCAGGCTTCTCTGTCCATAAGTCTGGGTTACAGGAGGCAAAAGAGGAAAGCCAGGGAAGCCCCGGGGAGCTGCCCGAGGCCCTGAGGTCCCTGGCTGGTGTCCTCTCTCCACGTTGACAGGTGGTTGAGTGGGCTTTTAGTTTAACTGGTCGGGTTTTTAGTTGTACTTAACAGGAGAAATCCCTGGTTCTAGGATGTCTGTTTCCTCTTCCTGGAATCCATGTTCACCCGAGTCCCTTTAGATAGTCAGGAAAGTTAGAGTCCAGTAGCGTGTCCTCCAGTGTCGCCCAGCACTGTGTGGAGGAGGTCAGTGAGGGATCAGAAGCATGGCAGGGCAGAGCTCGATCGCCGAGGAAGGACCAGGGCTGCTTGGGCAGAACTGTGTAGTAAAATCACTCTTTTGCTCATAAGCGTCTGTTTAGATATTTGGACCCAAATTTCCTGCAAAGTTTTGTACATTCACCTCCACAGAAAAGTAGGTGTGAGCCACACGGCAGCCCGGGTGGCTCTGGAGCCAGCGCTGGGGACCCGCCTGGTTTCTCCCTCTTATTCTGCTCTGCTTTCCTCCACCCAGTGGTCATTTTTTGAGTCAGAAGCCCCCCTGGCTCAGGAACCCCTGGGAGCAGGGACTCTGCAGGGCCACTCCCTGGGCTTCCCTTCTCAGTGGGGTGTTGGGCTGTGGGCTGAGGAGAGGCCGTCACAAGGACACTGGTGCCCCTGGGGTGGGAGCAGTGCCCCTGGACGCCCCGACAGTCATGCCTTCCTTAAGCGTGGGCAGATGCCGCTCCTGGAGGGCCTGTTCCACACGACTCCTGTCTCACTGCCCACCTGCCTCTGCTGATTGTCTCGGGAAACACGATTCCTCGGGTGCTGTCCACACAGTGGGGCGCTCGTGGTCTGGTGGACCCAGGGAGGTGGAGGTCATAGGTGATGGTGTGGCCAGGCCGTGGCCTGGGCTGCTCCAGGGAGAACTTGTTCCTCTCAGGCGCGGCCTGGAGTGCATTCCCCGGGTATGGTCACACCACCTTTCCAAGTGGGGGGCCCAAAGAACCGGGTTGTGTGGACACCGAGACACATTTTCTTCCGCTTCCTTTTCCTCTCTGCTCCTTTTCTTTTCAAGCTGAACAAAAGCAGATTCCTAGGACATTCTGGCTACTTCCATTTTCCCCCATATTATGTTACTAAAAAGCTCCAGTAAACTTGGGGACAAGGACAATCGTCACCTGAAGCCCTGGCTGTGATTCCACTCGGCCATGACTGCAGGAGCACCCTGCAGACTCCATGTCCTTGGCAATCTTGTGTTGTGACTCCCACACACTTTTTGCCATCTCTCTGAAGCATGGCTCTTTTGTAAAACTCCCAGCCAGTCCTGGCTGTCCTGGGCTTAGTTGCCCGCGTGCGCCTTGGTGAAGAGCTGGGCTCAGGACAGGCTGCGATGGCCCTGCACTGGCATGGGGCCAGGTGCCCTCCTCTCCACCAGGGCTTGGACTGAGAGGCTGCATGTGCCTTTTATTGTGCACAGAATGCTTTGATCGCTAGTGTCCCCTCGTCCCCTCGGGCTAGGTGGGAGCCTTGCTTCCTGCTGCTCCAAGAGGGGGTGGCGGGAGTCATCTGGGTGGTCCAGAGCTTACAAGAAGGACACACAAACCATCTCACCAAGAATGATTTCCTGCTAGAGAAACAGAGTCCCAGCATAGGGACTTTTATCCTGGGGACAAAAAAGGACTGCTCAGGATGCGATGACTCCCACACTCCCTGGTCCCTAGCCATCGGCACCCCTGTCTGAGGATATGCAGGGAGGGACTGCTGCAGGCCCAGAGAGGGATGGTGGGAGGGGTAGGGGTCCCAGGAACGGCTAGGAGCTATTGGGCAGGACGTGGGCTGGCTGAGGAGCTGAGACGAGAGCTCCCTGTGGATGACAGCCAAGAGGAGAGGGGGGGCACTGGCTCTGCTGAGGTGCAGGCAGGGTCGGTGCAGCTGCCTCAGGGAGCACCAGGCGCATCCTGATGGCGGGTGGCAGCAGGCTGGTGTGAAGGTGGGAGGGTTTCAGCGTCCAGTACTGGAGAGTGCTGGCATCCTGGGGGCAGGTGGTCTGGGTTCTCAGCACCAGCCTGAAGGAGGAAGTCCTCCGGGGGTTTGGGAGTTCCCCGTGCATCCTTCCTGGACGGGGAAGCCTGCAGTGCTGCTCCCCTGCCGTCGCCTGGGGGTGTCTTTTCTGGGTAGGTTCCTGGCTCCTGGCGAGATCAGCGGAACCTGAAGGGTCCACCTCAGCAGCCCCACAGCCCACAGTGACACTGAGAGTCCCTTGCCATTGGGCTCTGGCCATTCCTGTTGGCTCCAGGTAGCGTGGAAGAAAAGGGGTCTCCCTTGGACCCTGATGGAGGTGGGGAGGCCTGGCAGCCTCAGACGCAGGCCGGACGTGGCGCAGGTCTCCAGGGCCCCACCACACCGACTCCTCCTGCCGTGTGGGCAGATGTCTGAATGTTTGTTCTGACAGTAACCTGTCGTGACCGTGCTGAGACTGCTGTCTTTCCACCGGAGGCCGGGAGCGCCCCTGCAGACTCATGTCCTTGGCAATCTTGTGCTCCGACTTCCACACACTCTGCCATCTCTCTGAAGCATGGCTCTTTTGTAAAACTTACCTGAAAGAAAATCTCGTTCCTTGATGCTGTGCCTGGGTTTGACTGCTGGCGGGTCTGAGCCACGGTGCAGTCAGCTCAGCTGGGACACACTGCAGGGACGGGAGCTGACCACTGGTTGGACCCCATCCACGGGCCGCGGCATGTCCTGGAGTGGGGGTGGTCTCGCTTTCCTTCCGGTGGAGTGAGGGTCCGGCAGGGCCATCCTGGAGGTCTTCTCTGACTTGGTCTGGATATGGAGGGCTCCCCAGGCCGGGCCCACTGCAGCCTTCAGGGCCAGCTTACCTGGGGCAGGGGGCAGTGACTGGGGGGGGGAGGGGGGCATCGGCCTCTAGAGGCCACCAGGGCCTGGTGAATGGGCCGTTTGTGCTTTATGAACAGCCTAGCTAGGCCGGAATGCAGCCAGCCCACCGCAGGTAGGAAGGAGCCTGCGAGGAGTCGTAACAATCCCTCCCGGGAAGCAGTGGCATGAATCACAGGCGGAGGTGATAATGACCCTTGGCAAATGCGCTTTCTCCTCCCCAAGCTAAAATGTATGCAGCCACACAAAGGCCCTGTGACCGCCAGCACTGCCTGCCAAGTGGACGCTCTGAGGGCCTTAAGTTCCATTCTTTTTGTAGGCTGGCTCTGAGCAGGAACTTACAGGGCTCTGGTGCTCGATGAAATGTTCTGGGACTGTTATTATTTAACAGATAAAGATATTTATTGGAATCCTAGTCGGAGCAAAGTGAACTTTTAAAAAATATCTTTATATTGATCTCATTTGTAGTTTCATATTAAGCCACTTTATTTATTTTTTTGGACCAAGAAAATTGAAAACTCTGTGAAGAGTGCTGTGCTGGCAGCCTGGGTGTGTTGAGGGTATTAAAAGCACCCTCTCAGTCGCTGGGTCACGCAGGCTACTACCGCAGGCCCTGGCTTTCCCAGCATGCTCAGGGTGGGAGGGGCGTGACTTTGACCTTGGGCTTCCAGCCTCAGGCAGCCTATGGAGTTAGAGGAGTTAGAGTGCGGAGGAAAGAGACCAATGCCTGTGTGGTGCAGGGGCAATCACAATGCAAGGCAGGTGTCGGCCTCTGGGGACACCCTGGGAAGAGTTGGTTTTCCTTTATTTATCTAATGAGTACCTCCTTCTTGCTCCTATGGGTGAGGCCATAGTCTGGGCTTTGGAAGAAGAATGAGTGGGTCAGGCGTGGGCTGAGCTTGCTGGGAGGGCGTGTGACCCACACTTGCAGTCAGGCGAGGAGGAGGAGCAGGCCGAGTGTGGGCCGGTCTTCAGGTGCAGCACTTCCTGGGAGCCGGAGGGTCTCATCTGCTTCCTGGGTGAGGACACTCCCTTGTGACTGGCAGGGCCTGGCATCAGCTCCACTGTCACCCCTCACGTCACCCATGACCACCTTATTCCACCCTAGTCAGTGCCTGCGATCAGGCAGGGCTGGAGGTCAGAGGTGGGGCAGGGTGTGGCGCCTCCAGTCTTCCCAGAGGGTCTTTCCGGTCCCTGGGGGAGACTCTGGGGACAGAGGCTGACTAGGCTGGGTAGAGCATGTCCTGGAGGCGGGCCTGCCTGATTGAGTGGTCTCTAAGCTCAGGGGCGCTGGGCAGAATGACAGACGTTCCCCACCCAGAGCCAAGCTGGCCTTGCAGACAGGAGGTCCACGGTCTGCGCTCGCCAGAGGTGATGGGGGACAATTGCAAGGACCTGGTGTCTTCCCAGAAACCCCACCCAGATAGGGTTCCCTGGCACTCCAGGTGACCTGCTTCCATTTTGCTGATTTTCTTCACAGCGGTCACGTCACTCTGAGAGCTGCCTGTCGCTGCGTGAAGAGGCGCACAGGTGGCCTGAGTACCCAGCTGCAACAGAAGCACCTGTGCCTGGCACCCACTTCTGTACCCACCCACGTGATGGGAGAGCCCCACCTCAGCCCTGGAGTGCAAGGCTGAGCGTGTGCACAGTGTGCATGTGTTCTGCCGATCCGTGCACACGCACGAAGGGTTCAGTTCTACTGCGGGGCTATCGCAATGCCCAGTCGTTGTAGAAAACTGGCACACAGAAGATACACAGCGGGAGCTGTGAGCCCCTGTCACCACACCCGAGCAGCCCTGTGGATCTCTGTTTTCTTCCCAAGCTTTGTGGCTCGTGATTCATACAGCCACGCCTGCAGGGCCCACCCGGGTGCCAGTGCTTCTTCCTCCCGGGGGCACAGCGGTCCACTCAGGATGACTGGATGCTCCCTGGGTGGAGCTAGGAGCCCATTGGCAAGGAGAGCCCTGCTCAGCCCCTGCACCGCCCGCCCTGGCCCTGGCTGACACCCTTTGCCCATCCTCCTAGCCTGCCTGCTCTACCTACCACCTCACCTTCTCCAAGTCCTCAGGGCAGCAGGTTACCCTCCCCGAGGTTCCTGTCCCTAACGGGATGTGCATTTGGGGGCATCCAGGGTGGATCCAGGGTTGTTGAGCTCAGCTATGGAATTTGCAAGGCTCAGTGAAAAATGAAACAACCGTGCCCTGGATCACAGCAGAATGCTGCTCTTCCTGTGGCTGCTGTCTGGTCTGTCACTGCCATTTTTTAAAAATCTTCTATTGCATATCACTCAGGTGGAGACCACCCCCCCCCCCAGCCCCGCATCCCAGGCCTACCCTGTGACTTGGCATGAGCAGTGGGGTGAGATGTGCACCTGCTGATGCTCATACAGTGCCGGAGCAGGGAGGGAGACAGGCTTCTGCAGGGAGTGGCTGTCCCCCTGGACTCTGTAGAGTCTTAAGGTGGTGACACAGAGTGTGCCCACCCAGTGCAGGTGCCTTCTGAGCCCTGTGTCCAGTGGCTCAGTCTGCAGCCCTAGAGAGAAGACCCCTCCCCCTTGAAGCAAACTTCTGTCCTGGCCTGAAGCAGCCCCCGCCTCCTCTGCCGTCAGATCAGAGCACTTGTGGGCCTGAGGGTCATTTTGTTTTTGCTGTGTTCTTTCATTACCAGGATGTAGGTGTAGTTCTCTCCCCTCATCTGCAGATGGTGCTGCTTGTCATCTGCCATGGGAGCTGAGAAGTCTTTTTTTTTTTTAAAGAAATTTTTATTTATTTTTTTAGGTATAGATGGACACAACACAATGCCTTTATTTTTTTATTTTTATTTTTTTATGTTTGAATATCTTTTCTTTATTTGCAACCTACAAGCTTCAACCAATGTGCAATGCCTTTATTTTATGTGGTACTGAGGATTGAACCGGGGTCCCGCCCGTGCTAGGCGAGCTCTGCCGCTGAGCCACAGTCCTAGCCCCAGCTGAGAAGTCTTGTAACTCGGAGGATATTCAGGTGTGTCACATAAGAACCTCCTGCTAAATCTACATTTGAAAGTGACAAGGAGGAGCTGTCCCCAGCGGGAAAGTGGACTGGGGGACCTTCGGGTGTCACAGAGCTATTTGGAAGAACAGGCCTCTGGGCACACCTTGCTTGCAGACAGGAGAGGGGACAGTGGGGGGAGCGGGCAGCGGGCAGGAGGGAGGTCAGATGGAAGCACCTGCCTCGGCGGTGCAGGGCCAGGCGCTGCTGGAGATGTGTGTTCCTTTCAGTTCATTCAGACTCAATATAGTGGTGAAATTAAGTACATCATCAGCTGGAGGCTACCAACCCAATGCAGAAATGGTAGGATTTGAAAAATATGTGAGTTCTGGGGTGAGGCTGGCCCCTGGCCAGCCAGGCAGGCCACACAATGGGGGTAGTGTGTCCATCGGACCCTGCACAGGCCCAGACCAGTTACGAGGTGCCTTTCTGCTCCGGGGGGCCTGCACGACCAGGCCAGTCTGATGAAGGGCTCTGTGGGGCCCTGGAGAGTGGGAGGGCTGCAGGGGCTCTAACCTGAAGACATGAGCCCCCAGAGCCTGCTGTCCTCAGGCTGGCCACCGGGGAGGCTTCAGCGTGGGAAGCAGGGCGGCTGGGATCCGGAGGGGGAAGGTGTGGAAATTTGACACAAACGCAAATGTTTTACCTTCTAAATCACCTTGGTCTTTGCAGTTGAAATTCACCCTGAACTTCCCACCCCAGGGTCTCCTGGCAGGGGGGAGCCGGGCTGCTTCTCACTTTCCAAAGTCACAAGTCGTAATTCTTCCTCCACTGCAGCCACTCGGGTTGGCTCGCAGGCCAGTTCTGAGCACGCTGCTGAGATGGTGTGAAAATCTCCCGCAGGCAGCCTCGGGCCTCCGCCTCCACCTCTGCAGACCTGCTGAGGCCTGGCTGGCCCACTCCCCACAGCGGTGTTGCCAGGGCCCTGCTTCCCTAAGGAACACTTGTCACCTCAGCTGTGACTCAGTGACCACCTTCAGCCTAAATGACAAGAAAGGCCCAGGTGGCAAGTTGACCAAGGCCGTGGCCAGAGCTGCCCACCTCCAGCTTCTGTGGGCAGCACCCTGGCCAACCGACACTCTGACTTCCAGAGCTGGCCTCCAGCATGTTGTCGATGTCCGCAAGGCCTGGGACCCCCAGAGCCCTGGATACAGGACAAGTGCACAGACCTGCTTCTATGCTAGAGGGACGGCGGTCCCGGGTTCAGGCCCACAGGTGCCTGCCCAGCCTCCCTCCTGGGCTCCCAGTCTCAGTCCCCTTCCTCCTGTCCTCTGGCTGCTTCCCCAGAGTGGCCCGAGCTTCCTGTGCCTGCTTCCAAGTTACCCAAACCCAGTGGCTCACAGCAGGACATCCTTGTTCCCTTTGTTCTGGGGTCAGAGGCCTCAGTGGGTCCTGCCAGGGCTCTGAGGGGAAGCACTTTCCTTGCCCCATCCAGTTCCTCGAAGCTGCCTGCAGCCCTGGCCCCTCCCAGGGTCATGGTGTCCTCTTGCTCCAGGACATGGCCCCAGGATGGTGGTCTCCAGGATGCTTACATCCTGATCTCCAGAACCCTTGGGGGCTACTTTCTGTGGCAGGAGAGCATCCTGGTCCTTTGGGGCTGCTGTGCAAGATGCCATCAACCAGGGCGCGAAGCCACGGACATCCACTGCTCACGGTCTGGGGTCCAGATGTCCAGGATCGAGGCGTGGCTCATCCAGCCTCTGGCCAGGCCTCTCCTTAGTCCACAGCTGGCCCCTTCACACTGTCCTCTCCTGGCGGAGGGGAGGCAGCTCCCTGGTCTGGCTGGAGAACACGGATCCTGCTCACGGTGTGGTAACTGGAGGCAGCTGGGGTGTGGCTGGAGCAGGGGGTCACGGGGTCTGGCTCTGGGGTGTGTATTTGGTGAGGAGAGCTCTCTCTCTGCTTCCTGATCATCACGTCCTGAGCTGCTTTCCTCCGCCCACCCCCTCCGCCATGATGCTCTGCCTCATCCAGCCCCCAGGAAAGGTTTGGTGTGTGGACCCAGGCTCTGCGACCGCGGGCCCCAGAGCAGCTGTCAGGCCTTTTGGTCACAGCAGAGAGAAGCTGACTCACGTGCTCACACGCTCCTGCCCCTCCAGTGTTCCCACACAGTGGTTACGACTTCACCGAGGCGCAGCGGCAGCCGAGCCGTGTAGAGTAGGAAGGAGAAGTTCTTTTGATCATTTCAATTTTTTTGTTTGCCTGGATTTTCATGTACGTATAACTCTGAAAATTGCACCCCCCCCCTTACAACACTTTCTCCTTTCTCTCTCTTGGAGGGTGCTCTCCTGGAGCCCCACTGTGAAAGGCAGGCCCAGGTGGCAACTGGCAAGATCTGGAAGTGCCTTTATATATATATTTAAATGAGAGAGAGAGAGAGAGAGAGAGAGAGAGAGAGAGAGAGAGAGAGAGAGAATATGAATCTTTTTTGTAGATGGACACAACACAATGCCTTTATTTTTATGTGGTGCTGACAATCGAACCCGGGTCCCGCCCGTGCTAGGCGAGCGCTCGACTGCTGAGCCACAATCCCAGCCCTGGAAGTGCCTTTACTTCAGAGTCTGGCCTCTGAGTTCCAGGTTGGGTGGAAATCACATTTCTCAGAATTGGAATGGCACAGCCACTGTCCCTTGGTTGTGGTCAAGAAGTCCCAGCGCCATCCTGATGCTTGGCAGGTGGTGTGAAGTCCTGGAACCTCTCAGGACTTCCTCCTGGTGCCCTGTGTCCCAGCCGTCACTGGGAGGCCGAGCCCCTACCCCCCCACCCCCGCCCCCGAAGGAGGCTCTTCCTGTGGGGCTGTCCTGGGCATTCTCCGAGTCTCTTTAAGCTAAGATTCAGGCTTCCTCAACTTTTCCTCGGTGTCCTTGGCTGTCTGCTGAAGTCTGAGATGGAGATGCCAAAGATCCAACCCATAGGCTGCGTGCGTGTGCGAGCGTGTGCCCCTGGCCTTGGGGAGCTAAAGAGGTAATATTTGGGCTGGGGATGTGGCTCAAGGGGTAGCGCGCTTTCCTGGCATGCGTGTGGCCCAGGTTCGATCCTCAGCACCACATACAAATAAAGATGTTGTGTCCGCCGAAAAATAAATAAATAAATTCTCTCTCTCTCTCTCTCTCTCTCTCTTTAAAAATAAATAAATAAATAAATAAGAGGTAATATTTGACAGGTGAGAACACAGGAAGTCCAGTTAGGTCTGGACTCCAGCTCACCCTGAGTCTGTCCAGATATGGCATGGGACACGTGATCTGCTGTCTGGCTGGAATCTGCGCTGGGCCGGTAGGCGGTATTGGACCAGCCCCAGGGGCTCTCAGGGGGATCTGGCTGTGCTGCTCACGCCTGATGTGGCAGTGGCTTTAGGCCTTTTTTGGGGGGCTGTGACACACAGGGGCCAGCCTGGGGAGGGACCCGGGGCTGTGGCTGTAGGTCCACACAGAGCTGAAGAAGTGCTGACAGCCCTGTGGGCAGCGGGGCGCCCTCTCCAGTGAGCAGGCCCCTGACTCTCTGCCTGGGCTGAGGTGGGGGCATGGGGATGTCATGTTCTGATGCAGACCTGCGGCCACCTGTCTGTGCCACTTCCCCACCTCCAGAGATGGCCTGGCCTCCCGCGGGGGGGGGGGGTCCTGGTTCTGGGCAGGACTCAGCCCCCCTGGAGCCTGCCAAGTCAGTGCCACCTGCCCACCCTTGTGCCACTTCCAGTTCTCCATCCTGTGGGCTCATGGCATTGGCCCTGCTGCCATGCCTGTGCCGAGGGGCGCAGGACTGTGCCTCAACTCCACTGCCCAGGTGGCCTCGCTCACTCTCAGTGCATCTCCCCTGGACAGTGGTGGGTATCGTCATCCTAGAAACTGTCTGGTGGTGCCACTCAACCACCCCGGCTGGTTGGCCCAGGTCCCCAGTGTTCCATGAGAAAAGTGACTCAGTCACAGCCTGGGTCCCTAGCTGGGGAATGGGTAGAGCTGGGCACTGTGCCCCTGAACTTGACCTCTGACATGTGGCCTCTAGAGGTCAACTCCCTCTGGTGGGAACAGGGAGTCCTCTTTTTAGTTCCCCTGAGCACAGCTGGGTGGGCTCTGCTGTCTCTGAGGGTGAGTGGACACCCTAGAGCAGATCCTCTGAAGGCAGGCAGGCCCTCCAGGGGGCGGCAGCAGAGGCTGGCTCACTTTGGCTCCTGGCCCATTTAGCCCTTCCTGCTGGAATGGGCTCATCAAAGAAGATTCTGGAAGCTCTCATTACATGACTGCCCCTCTGTGTGTGTGTGTGTGTGTGTGTGTGTGTGTGTGTGTGTGGGTGTGGGTACGTGCATGCGTGCATGTATAATAAAAAGAACTTTGCATCTTTTCAATGTTTACTGCAAAATTGATGAAGTTTTAGCTAGGTGTGGTGGGGCATGCCTGTAATCCTGGTGACTCAGGAGGCTGAGGCAGGAGGATTGCAAGTTTGAGGCCAGCCTCAGCAACTTAGTGAGACCCTGTCTCAAAGTAAAATAAAAAAGGACAAGGATGTTGCTTGGTGGTACAACTCCCCTGGGTCCAACCCTACTACCAAAGGCAAAAAAACGGATGACATTATTAAAAATAAATACCTCTCCAAACTATAGCTTCACGTGCACGGTGGAGACTGACTTAGAAATCAGGTGGGTGATTGCATGTTGTGCACAGTTACATGAATAAACTGAGCATGTGAACAAGCCCGAGGCCTTGTCCTGGGTCATGTGGAACTCGAGGCTTTCATGGGCAGGCTGTGCTCATGTCAAAGCCCCTGCTCCCCGGCCCCCTTGGTGGCTTACGGGCTCCTATGTCTTGCCCTAGCTGACACAGCTTGTTAAGGATCTTCTCAGGCACCTGCTGAAGGTGAGGGCCTCCGAACCGAGCCTCGGCATCTGGAAGGAGGACGTGCTACCCAGGTCCTGGCTCCACGCAGCAGGGAAGAACACGTTGCACCAGGTCCCTGGATCGGGCGGGCCCCAGAGCCCGGGGTTCCATCCGCAGCTGTCCCCTCTGAACCCCCAGCCCTGAGGTGGCAGCTCCTCCCAGCCTGAGCAGTGGGCGGTGGCCTCCAGCGGCTCTTGCGTTTCTCTCCACTGGAAGCAGTGGGATGAGCTGTCCACCCTGACCTGGAGCTTCTGGGACCCGGTGGGGATGAGCTCGGGCCCAGAGGCCTCCAGTTCCCTGAGCCACATTCAGACGGGACAGCGGTGAGGAGGGCCAAGCCTGTGCTCTCCCCCTGGGGAAGCGACCCACGAGGGGTCACCTGGGGAACGCTGGCTGAACAGTTCCACACCGGCCAGGGTGAACCCTGAATCCAGGGACAGGTGTCCTAGTAAGAGACAGAGCAGGGCGCAGACACACAGAGAGGCCAGGCCACCAGGGCTGGGCCTGCAGCCTGCGGCACGCTCAGCAGTGGGAGGGGCGCGAGGACCCCTCACCCCGCCCCTGAGGGAGGGTCCCCTTGTTCTGCACTCCTGGCCCCCGGAACTGTGAGGGGAGACATTTCTGTTTGCTTTAAGCCACCAAGTTTATGGCGATTGTTTCGGTTGCCACAGGAAACAGTGCGACCAGCGGAGCAGGGTCGGAGGTGCAGCCCACTGCTGCCACGGGGCGGGCTGGCGGGCGGGCTCACCTGGGCGCGGGCAGGCCGTGTGCGGGCAATGGGCGTCAGGCTCCAGGCTGCCTGGTGACTGGCAGGAGGGGCAGTGCCTCTGGTGGTGGTGGCTGCTGGGACGTCCAGGAGCAGGAATGGTGGACGATCGTCTTGGCCGCTCTGAGCTTCCCACCTCCATGTTGTCTTGGACCCAGGAGACCTCTTCCTGAACCATCTGAGTGGGGTCCTCAACCTCTGCCCATGGACCCCAGAATATCACACAGGGCCCTGTGCAGCCTGTGGAGATAGCACTGCAGAGGGGACTCCCACACCCCGCAGGGTTCTTGTGCAGGGCGGGGCTGGGGCTCTGGATGGGGTAAACATGGAGATGGGGAGGGGGGTGCATCCTTCTGTATGATGCCTGACGTGGGGACTTCCTACTCACCTTTGAGGGGGCCTAATGTGGGAGTTGAGACCCCTGGGGAAAGGGCCCACTGTGGGACAGCTCACACCGCACTCAGACACCCAAGGACAGAGCAGGGACAGCTCTGCCCAGCCTGGGCCTGGCCTGTGGTGTCTTCTGCAGTGAGGCAGAGCCATGTCACTGAGCTGTGGGCAAAGGCTGGGGCTGTGTCTCCCCATCATTGTCCATCTCAACAAAACCCCAGGGCAGCCACGAGGAGCCGGAGGCCGATGGCAGGGGGCCGGTACAAAGGTGGCACAGCAACCAGCCTGGTGGAAGGTAGGTGCTCAGAGAACACCAGACGCACCACCTGGACAGAGCAGGTTGAGGACCACACAGAACCCAAGTTAGGTTGGGTATGAAGATGGAAATCAGAATAAAAGGACAGAAGACGGGATCTCACTGGACACTGCAACTGTGGTCCTTGGCCTTGGCCCTGCCTGGGTCTGTTGTTCATAAGCTACAGGCAGCAAGGCTCACTCACTGAATAAGGCACCAAGTGCTTCTGGCATAGCACGGAGTTGTGCTATTCATCACGGTGAAGTTCCAACCCTGTGATCCCCCAAGTCTTCATCTCCCTGCTTCCTGTCTAACCATCCACCACTCTGCTTCGGTCTCCAGAGCTTCCCCTTCTGACCTCGGGGGACGGACGACTAACACGTGGCCTCTTGTACCTTTCCTCTCACTCGCAGGCCTCTGGGAAGTTCACTCACATTCGGGCAGATTCCAGCGCTCCCTTCCCTGGTGTGCACATCCCGTTGTCTAGACAGACTGTGTTTGTGTTCGTTGTTCAGTCGAGGACATTTAGCTTGTCTTCAACTTTTGGCTGTTACGAATGATGCTGATATGAACATCTGTGTACAAGTGTTTGTGTGAACACGTTTTTATTTATCTAGGGAATATCTACTACCTAGGAGTGGAACTGCTGGGTCATGTGGTGACTCCATGTCTAGTCATTTGAGAAGCTTCCAGAAATGTGGTCTAATGAGGCTGCACCATTTGATGTGCTCCCAGCGATGGACGAGCATCGGATTCCTCCACACCTCGCCAACACTTATCATCATCCGACTTTTGACTGAACGACCCCAGGGTGTGAGTGGCACCTCACTGTGGAGTGGACCTGTGTTTTTCCGATGACAAATGATGTTGACGTCTTTTCATTTGCTTACTGGCCACTGGTTCACCTTTTGTGGAAAGATGCCTATTCAGGTTCTTTGTCTATTCTTAAATTGGGTTTCTTGATTTTTTATTATTGAATTGTAAGAGGTTTTATCGACCTGTTTATCTATCTATGTCTAGTTGTGGTTGGACACAATACCTTTATTTTATTTATTTATTTTTATGGGTGTGGAGGATCAAACCCAGCACCTCACATGTGCTAGCAAGTGCTCTACTGCTGAGCCCCAGCCCCAGCCCTGAAGGGTTTTATAAGGGTTTTAAAAATATTTTCTAGAAACAAGTCTGCTACAGTTTAGGTATTAAATGTACTCAAAGACCCTAAAGGCCGGGTCTGCTCGTGGTGCCGTGGGGCCACAGGGAGTGTGCCCTTGAGGGGACTGGTCCTTGTCCTCTTGGGTCCCTCACTTCCCTGCACCGAGGTGAGCGTCTTCCTCCCTCCCCGTGTGCTCCTGCACGTGCCACTCCTCCAGGCCTAAAGGCAGAAGCTCCAAGGCTGAGTGTCTCTGTGCGTTGGTGACCTCAGGTTCTGTTGTAGTGACAAAGGCTGACTTATACAAAGTCCCTTACAGACACATGATTTGTAAACGTCTCCTCTCCTCCGGTGCGTTGCCTTACCTCCTTGATGGTATCCTTTGAAGTGCTACAGGTTGAATTTTGATGAAGTTTAATTTATCTCCTTTTTCTTTTGTTGCTCATAGTTCATTTTTTTTAAAGAGAGAGTGAGAGGAGAGAGAGAGAGAGAGAGAGAGAGAGAGAGAGAGAGAGAGAGAGAGAGAGAATTTTTAAAATATTTATTATTTTTTAGTTCTCGGCGGACACAACATCTTTGTTGGTATGTGGTGCTGAGGATCAAACCCGGGCCGCACGCATGCCAGGCGAGCGCGCTACCGCTTGAGCCACATCCCCAGCCCCTCATAGTTCATTTTTGAATGTAGTATGAATCAAGGATCCAACTTCATTGTTGTGCGTGGGTCTATTCAGTTGTCCAGTACCATTTGTTGAAAAGACTATCTTTCCCCAATGAATGGTTTTGGTACCCTTGCCAAAAATCAGCTCCCATAGATGTGCAGGTCTGTCTCTGGATTCTCAGTTCTAGCCCATTGATCTGTCTTTTTTTTGCCAGTGCCACATTGTTTTGATTACTCTAGTTTTGAAACCAGGAAGTGTGAGTCCTTCTACTTTGTTCTTTTAAAAGTACTTTGTTTTAGTTGTTCTGGATCCCTTGCAATCCCATATGGATTTTAGAATTAGACTGTCAAATTCTGCAAATAACTCAGTTTGGATTCTGATGGGGATCACAATGAACCTGTCATCTTAACCACGTTGTCTTCCAATCCAGGAAACGGGGATGGGTTCCAGTTATTTTGATCTTTAATTACTTTCAGCAATATTTCATTGCTTTTAGAGTGCATTTTCCCTTCCTTTATTAAATTTATTCCAAAGTATTATATTCTTTCTGATGCTATTATGTATGCATGGAATTTTTTATTAGTTTTCCAGGGGACTTCTTATGATCATGTCATCTATGAAAAGAAATATTTTCACTTCTTCCTCTCCAATCTTGATGCCTTTTATTTATTTTTCTTGCCTAATTCCTTTGGCTTTAACCTTCAGCACAATGTTGAATAGAGGTGGCAAGAGCACATCACCTTGTCACCTTCTGACCGAGGGGGAGCGCCTCCGGTCTTTACAATAAGTGTGCATTCAGCCGTGAAGTTCTGTGATGCACTTCATCAAGTTGAAGAAATTTCTTCTTTTCTTAATTTGTTGAGTATTTTATCATGAAAATGGGTTGAATTTTGTCAAAAGTTTTTTTTCCTGCATCTAATGAGATGACCATATGATGTTTACTTTTATTCTATTGATATGCTGTATTATACTAATTGATTTTCAGACTTGCACTCCTGGGGAAATCCCACTTGGTCATGGTGCACAAGTGTCCTTACCTCTGTGGCAAAGTGGTTTAGTGGTATCCTACTGATGGTTTTTCATGTCCATGTTCATATGAGATACTGGTCCATATTTTTTTCCTTGTAATTTCTTTTTAGGTTTTTATATCAGGGTAATAGTGGCCTCATAGAATGAGTTGGGAAGTGTTCCTTCCTTTTCTATTTTTTGGAAGATTTTGTAATGAATTGATGTTCTTTCAATGTTGGGAGGATTAGTAGTCTTGGACTTCTCTTTGTGGGTAAGTTTTTAGTTACTGCTTCAATCCTTGTACTAGTTATCATTCTATTCAGGGTGTCTTCTTGAGTCAGTTTTAATACTCTGACTTTCTATGGATTTGTCCATTTCAGCTAATTTAGATACTTTTTGTTGTTGCACAATCACATGCAGCATTCCTGTATGATGCTTTCTGTTTCTTTACATCAGCAGTAGGGTCCCTTCTTTCACTTAAGATTTTAGTAATTGAGTCATTTCTTTGTGTGTGTGTTAGACTTTTAAACAATGTTTATTCGTTCTTTCTAGTTATACAGGACAGTAGAGTGTATTTTGGTGTATTATACATACATGGAGTATAAGTATCCCACTCGTGGCTGTACATGATGTCGAGCTACTGGTCGTGTATTCATCCTGAGCGTAGGAAAGTGATGTCAGAGTCATTCTACTGTCTTTTCTGTTCCCATCTCATTTCCTTTTTCCTTGGAAAAATT
This sequence comes from Spermophilus citellus, assembly GCF_964194105.1. NCBI lineage: Eukaryota > Metazoa > Chordata > Mammalia > Rodentia > Sciuridae > Spermophilus > Spermophilus citellus. Next base: position 134,487,686 of record NC_138192.1, read on the forward strand.
CCAGCCAAAACATTTGTTAGTTTTCTTGATCTTTTCAAAGTACCAGCTTTGGGTTTCATTTAGTTTCTCTGTTGTTTTTTCTATTTTACTAATTTCTGCTCTAATCTTTATTATTTCCTTCTTTCTGCTTGGTTTAGGTTTAGCTTGCTCTTATTTTTTCAGGGTCTGAAGGCAGAACATTAGGTTATTGATTTGAGCTCCTCCTTCTTTCAGATATAGGCATGTTGTAGCTATAAATTTACCTTTGAATTTAGCTTTAGCCACATATCATGAGTTTGGGCATTTTGTGTTTTTGTTTCATTCATTTCAAAGTATTTCTAATTTTGTGATTTCTTCTTTAACCTATTGATTTCTAAAATTTCAATTTTGGGGGGCATAATAATCATACACTCTAGTGGGTCTCATCGTGGCATATTTGTATGAGCACAGAACATAATTTGATTAATTCTAGAAATGAAACTAGTCATTGGTGACCTAGAAGTGCACTGTGCATTCTCTTTTTTTTTTTTTTTAACGAGAGAGTGAGAGAGGAGAGAGATTTTTTTTTTAATATTTATTTTTTAGTTCTCAGCGGCACAACATCTTTGTTGGTATGTGGTGCTGAGGATCGAACCTGGGCCGCACGCATGCGAGGCGAGCGCGCTACCGCTTGAGCCACATCCCCAGCCCCACACTGTGCATTCTCACTAGCTGATTTTTCTCAAGAGCAAATGACATGAGCTTGTTTCCCTTCCTTTTAAAAGTCAAATATGTCAGATTAAAAATGACCACTGCTGGGCTGGGGTTGTGGCTTGGTGGCAGAGCGCTTGCCTAGCATGTGTGAGGCGCTGGGTTTGATTCTTAGCACTTCTAAATAAATGAATAAAATAAAGGTCCATAAGCATCTAAAGAAAATCCACTGCTTCTGGCACATTCTTATCAAGCTGTAGGGCCTATGGCTCCTTTCCCCTTGGACCTGCTTCTGTTGGACCAACAGAGTGCTGCCTGACTCCTGAGGCTGGGTTGGAAGACACTTGGCAGCTCTGGCTTTACTGTCCTGAGATGCTCCCCTGGGGACGCGTCAGGGTGGCAGCCACTGTGTGCTAGGCCAACCATCCCACAACCACTGGACTATGAGGTTCCAGACTAGCCACGTGGAGAAGCCCCTGGAGAGAGAAGGGGGACAGCCCCCACTCTTCCAGCCATCCCATCCACAGACAGGTGACCAAAGAAAGAAGCCTGGTAATGATGGCCCCAGAGATGCCCCCTAAGGAACTGAGGTCCTCACACCTGGTGCTAGTTGGCCCACGGCACTGTCTCCTGCTCCTGGAGCACAGCCAGGCTACGGACACTGTCCACTGAGCCTGTCCTGAGTCCTGACCCGCAGAGTGGTGAGCATCATAGAATGGCTCCATGCCACTCAGCTTGGGGTGGCTTTTTGCTCAGAAAATAGGAGCTGGAATGGCGAATTTGTCCTGCTTATATTCATTGTTATTATAATTGTTAATAACGTTTTTTGGGGGGGATTCAGTAAAGTAGAAATAATACTATCAAAACAATTTAAGGAGCTACATAGATATATAAAACACACCCCCAGGAACCCACCTCCCCAGCCACACCCTCCCTGTCCAGAGTTACCACCCAGTTAATTCCTGTCAGGGGATTAATACACTGATTGGATTAAGGTTCCCATAACCCAATCATTCCTCCTCTAAGCCTTCTTGCATTGTCTCATACTTGAGCTTTTGGGGGACACCTCATATCTAAACCATAACATATGTATGGTGAGCACTTAGCACAGTGAAATATATACAATGTTTATATCGTATAATGCATTGCATATACACATATATAGTGCATTCAAAAAGTTAGTTAGAAGTGCTGCAGTCTGGCTGGGCACAATTCAGGAGCCACTTGTCAAAAGAAACTAACTTTATTTTTAGAACACACGCTGCACCACACAGCTCTTCAGGAAAACCCTCAGAGCCCAACTGCCACCACTGGCTTCCCACCAGCCTCTCCACCTCCCCCACTCCTCCTGCTCTTGAGGCCGATTGGCTGGGTCGCGTGGGTGGAGCCAAAAAGTCCCCCAATGAGCAGCTCCGTGGTCTGAAAGGGCGGGGAAACAGCCCAATGAGCATCACCGCAAAGGAGCCAATCAGTTGGCAGCTAGAAGTTTGCTGGGGCGCTGTGAACCAATCATCAGCTGGCAGCTGGAAGTTTGCTGGGGCCCCTTCGGCTGTGGCTCTCAACAAGAAGAAATGGCACCTAGATATACCATATTTTCTTTCATTTACTTGAGAATATGAGACAGTTTTTATCTGAACTTTAATTTCTTTCAGTGTTTTGAAGTCTTCTTTGAGACAGGGAAAACCACGTGGGACAAAGCCTGGGACAATGAAAACCCCTGGCACAATAAATGTGGAGCATGTTGCTTCTCTCCCCTGAGCTCTGTTCAACAGACCTCTCACGGGCCCTGATTAAACCACAGAAGCAGAATATTTGCATAAGATGGAATTTCACCAGGGAAAATACTAAGTAAACCTCTAGCTTTACTTATTTTTCATCAACTTAAAATCACCAACTCTGGAGGTTACACGGCTGGACGATATATCCCTGGTCGTCCCCAGCTTGGCTGCAGCAAGCTGACGTGTGAGTTGTGAGGATGATGGTTGCCTGGGTGACCCTGCAGGGACCAGGTGACAGCTTCTGTTGGAAGCACTGACTCGCGTGGGCCTGAGAGGCGTCTCGGGTGCCTGGACTGGGACTCTGACTGCACATTCTGCCGTCCCCGTTGCTGCTTGGACGTGTGGGCTCGTTTCTGCGTGGCCTGGCCTGTGGACGGGGGTGGCCTGTGGAGCTGGTGTGCCTTTTATTCTGCCCACAGTAGCTATAGCATCCCCAGCACGCAGAGTGCTTCAGGCCTGCAGGGAGGCCTAGCCACAGGGCCAGGTGTTCATGCAGGACAATGGTGCCAGTGGCACACGTCCTCGCTGACTGTGGTCGCCTGGTGGCCTGAGTCTTATGCAATAAGAAACACCTGGGACAGTGTCCGTGGCCAGGGGCGATTGCCGGACTCAGCTCATCCCAGCAACTAACCAGAAGTCTGCGTCTCCCTTCTTGAGGGACACCCTGCCCTTCCATCATGCTGTCCCCTTCAGGTGGAGCCCCCAGCCCAGGAAGAGCTTTCTTTCACACACGCTCAGCTCACACGACCCACTTTCATTCTACCGTGACCACGACGAAGGCTCTCACTTGGGTGCCATCGTCTTCTCTTTCTTACCTGCTGTACCTTGATTTTGCATTTTCATGTAGCTCAGGGGGCTGGATTTTTGTTCACCCTCAGGGAGTGACAACAGTTTTAAATGGGTTTCTTACCTGCTCCAAATCAGTGAGAGCAAATCCCCTCATCCTTAAGGCCCGGAGCCTGAGGCTCTGCCCCCAGCCAGCCCTGGCTCTGCCCAGTGGCCTCCTGCCTCTGACCCCCCTCTGGTTCTTCCCGGGCACTGTCGAGAGGTGGCCACTGTCCGGGATTTCAGCTTCCTTGATCTTTTCTTTTGGAACGCCTTTGTTGGCAGTGGATCAGAGGGAGTGTGTCGTGGGGTGGGGTGTGTGTGACAGTGGGTGGCATCTTGGTGAAGCACGTCACCATGCCCTTTTCTCCCTTACCTTCTTTACCCTGCCCAGGGCTGCAGTCTGCTGCAGCTCGTAGCCAGAACTCTGTGAGGTCCAGGCGCAGGAGGGCAGGGTGCTGGCCACCTGCTGGCTGCTCTCTCCCATCTAAGCTCTCGCTTTGTCCATTCCTCCATCTAGGTGCCTCCTCCGAAGGAGTCCCCTCCTATGGGGGCTCAGGGGGACCGCTGCATCCTGCAGGTTGGAGTTTTCTTGGGATCCAGTGCCCGGGTGGAAGCACGCACCCTGTGGTCGCTCCTCGACGGGAGGATGGCCCCTTTTAAGGGCTCCCCAAGCCTACAGAAGCTCCGAGCAGCCGGCACGGTCACCCAAGTCCCCAGGGAGGAGGCAGGAAGCTTGTTCTGTTAGACTTGGACTTTCCTTCGCCTGGGATCTGCATCTGATTTCACTGGAGCACTTCCGCCCCAGGCAAAGGGGGACTGGAGGGCTTGATGTTCAAAAGCGCTTCACACAGCTGCTGTGTTCACTGACACACAGAGACCCGCACGCCCTCCTGGGCTGGCCGTGTGTGGGGCAGATTGTGCTCCCTCTCCTTTCCCTGGGGGGCAGCTGCGCCCACTATTTATTTTTGTATGGAGGATTCACCAAGTAAACGCCTAATGTGGGGCACTGGCCTCCGGAATGTCCCTCTGTGTGAGTGGACGCCTTGCTCTCTGCTGAGGCCTCCTTGGGCTGTTCTTCCACTGACAGAGTGGACAAAGGCCTTCCAGCCTCCATCGCCAGGGACCATGACAGCCAAGTGTTCCCACTTCTGGCAGGGACCCTGTAGCTCTGGGTAGGTCCACAGTCCCCACCTTGGCCGGTGCCTTTAACTGGAGGTTCTGGGGGACTGTGTACCTCTGGGCCTCTTGTTCAGCCTTCAGTTGTTATGCTCGAATTCGGGACCCCCAAAGACCACCAGAGACCCAAGATTAATGTAAGCAGCAAAGAGGTGCTTATTGCGAGCTAGCTCGGTCCTCCGTGCACACACAGCAACTGGTGACGCTGAGAGGCCCCGAGCCCAGGGTTTGCAGCAGTTTTATACATTCTTTGGAGAGGGCAGGGACCCACATACATCATAGCATCTCTTAGCAAATCATCACACACCGCGGGAAAATCAAATAACAACTCTAAAACATGATTACACATTCACTGGCGGGAACAAGTTGGGTTGGGGTGATTGGTCAGTACAAGAGGGGGATTCATTTGAACTGATTGGATTAAGCCACGAGGGGTGTACGTGCTGAACTACGTGGTTTCCCAACTTGTTATCAACCACCATAAACTACTGGGGGGTCACCTGGCATCCCAGGTATTTCCCTGTCTCATGCTGATTGGTGGCTGCTAGGGGGCTGCTATGGGTCCCCACCTAGCCTGACTGAGTCAGGGACACCTGGCACAGCAGATCTCTCCTGTTATTTGTAGATAAACAACTTAGCAGAGTGGGAATGTGCTTAGGAGTGCTCTGTGGGTTTTTCCAAGGACAAAGGCCATGTCCCTTCCTTGGACAGGTTTTGCTCTGAGATAGAGGCTGGTTTTTCACAGTGTGGGGCTCCTGGTGGCCTGTAAGCCATGGAGCCTCTGGCTGGGATGTGAGCACACGTCCCCACTCATGTGCTAGTGAAAACTCTCACAAGCACGCGCACGCTGCTCCTGGTCCAGCCCTGCTGTGAGGGCGAACAAGCCCCGGGGTTTCATGGCAGCCTGGAGGGAGCCTGCTCTTGGGCCTGCATGCTGCCTGGTCACACACTGCACATGGCCCCCTCTTGGGCCAGGTCCTCCCTCTTGTCCTGGTGGCTCTTTCCTGGCTGCCATTTCCAGAGGACTGGCTTAGCACTCGGTCGGGCTGCCACTGGCAAAGGGTCATGGGAAGGGTCCATCTCAAGCAGCTACGGCTGGTCCCTGCTGCACCCCAGGCCTCTGCCTGCCTGTGGCCCTGTGCTGGTCTTCCTGTGGCCTGTTCCCTGGAGCCCAGACTCCCTTGGGGCCCATGGGGAGAAGCCCATTCTTAAGTCCATTTTGAGGCTTGGTACCAGGCAGTGAATCACCTCCTTTAATTCTTATGGCAACCACTGGGGAAGTTGGGGCTCAGGGGGTAAAATGGTATGCGTGATGGGTGCGGATCGAGTGACACAGGTTGGGGACTTCAGAGGCCTCTGTCCCCCTACTGTATCCTGTGCTTGAAACATAACAGAGCAGAGACCTGGTATCACACTGCCCGTCACCCACTAGTCACAGGGGGAGGGGAACAAGGTCGGGCTCCCTGGCTCCTCCGGCCTCTCTGCCTCCCCTGATTCCCAGAGGGGGGTGGATGGGATGGAGAGGAGCCACAGGGCTGAGGCTGTGCTGGGCCTCCAAGGGTCCTGTCTGTGTGGTGAACACCCCGGCCACCCTGGATGTGTTAACCCAGGGGCCTCCAGAGGAGCGGCTGGGTGCCTGGGGGATGAGGTTGACTGCAGTGCTCAGAGGAACGGTGTGCTGGGCAGGGACAGCCCCTCAGGGGGCTGGGGAGCTGAGGAGGGGTGGGCGAGCAAGCCTGGGTGGGAGAGGAGGTGTTTTCAAGGGACAATGGCAGCTGTTCCTTTGCTGCAGAGAATGACACAGGAACAGAGGCAGGACAGCAGGTGCAGGTGCAGCAGTCGGGCAGCTCTGGGGAGGCGCTGGGTGGGAGGTGGCCTGGGGACACAGTGCCCACAGCAGCCTGCGGTGGACAGGCAGGGAGGCGGGAACCAGTTACAGGGGAACAAGCTGGCCAAGGGCTTTCCATTGGTAAAATCGCCACAGATGGCCCGCACTGACTCTGAGGTCATGTGTGTGTCACAGGGAGATCACTGGCAAGAGGGGCAGAGGCAGGACTTCAGGTGCAGGTGGCTCGAGGTAGTTATGATGGTGACAACTTTTGTGTTAGCTGACTTTCCATGATAGTGACAAGATGTCTGACATAATCAACTTATAAGGAGGAGAGCTTTATTTTGGCTCAAGGTTTGGGGTGTGAGTCCTCTGCTTTTGTTCCTAGGACAGGCAGGTAGCAGGAAGTGCATGTGGGGAAGCATCTCCCTTTTTGGCAGCCAGGGAGCAAAGGGAAAGGGGAGGATGGGCAAGGTCCCAACATGTCCCCAATAACCTCAATTCCTTCCTCCAGGTCCCTTCCCCTAAGGTCCCACTACCTCCCAACAGCACCTCTGGCTGGGACCGAGCCTTCAACACATGGGCCTTTTGGGGACCCTCAAGATCTGAACGATGGCTGTGGGGACGAGGTGTTGGGACGGATGGAGATGCTGATGGTGGTGATGGTGGTGATGCCAGGTACTGTGGTTGCTCTCCCCGGGAGCAACCAGGGCTGCCCCTTGTCTCTGGAGCACCCTCACTGGGGCAGGGTGTGGTGGGCTCTGCACCAGCTGTTGCAACCCGTCCTGTACGTCGCACGGGACAGCTCTAAACCCTGCTCTAAGCCCCGTTCTGGGGCTCACGGGACAGCAGGCCGCCCTCACTATGCCTGGGCCTCGGCCACGTTGGCACAAATTCTTTTCTGCTCTTTGAAGTTTTTGCTATCCCAGGTCGCTAGGCGCTCCAGGCGCTGTCCCCTACCTGGACTGGTGGATTCTTTTACTTCACTGAGGATCGCTGTCCTTCCTCTAGGAACAGGTGGCTGTCAGCCCAGGAGGAGCCTGCCCAGTTCCTCCCTCGGGTGGGATGCCCCAGCCTTAACTCACATCCCCATTCCTCCCAGGGATGGGACCCCTGCCTTCCCTCAGGTCTCTGTTCCTCCCTGGGGTGGGACATTCCCTGCCTTCCCTCAGGTCCCTGTTCCTCCCTGAGGTGGGACATCCCCTGCCTTCCCTCAGGTCCCTGTTCCTCCCTGAGGTGGGACATCCCCTGCCTTCCCTCAGGTCCCTGTTCCTCCCTGAGGTGGGACATCCCCTGCCTTCCCTCAGGTCCCTGTTCCTCCCTGAGGTGGTATATCCCTTGCCTTCCCTCAGGCCCCTGTTCCTCCCTGAGGTGGTATATCCCTTGCCTTCCCTCAGGTCCCTCTTCATCCCTGGGGTGGGAATCCTCTGCCTTCCCTCAGGTCCCTGTTCTTCCCTGGGGTGGAACATCCCCTGCCTTCCTTCAGGTCCCTGTTCTTCCCTGGGGTGGGACATCCCCTGCCATCCCTCAGGTCCCTGTTCTTCCCTGGGGTGGGACATCCCCTGCCTTCCCTCAGGTCCCTGTTCCTCACTGAGGTGGGACATCTGTTCCTTCCCTCAGGTCCCTGTTCCTCCTTGAGGTGGGAAATCCCCTGCCTTCCCTCAGGTCCTTGTTCCTCCCTGGGGTGGGACATCCCCTGCCTTCCCTCAGGTCCCTGTTCCTCCCTGAGGTGGTATATCCCTTGCCTTCCCTCAGGTCCCTCTTCATCCCTGGGGTGGGAATCCTCTGCCTTCCCTCAGGTCCCTGTTCTTCCCTGGGGTGGAACATCCCCTGCCTTCCTTCAGGTCCCTGTTCTTCCCTGGGGTGGGACATCCCCTGCCATCCCTCAGGTCCCTGTTCTTCCCTGGGGTGGGACATCCCCTGCCTTCCCTCAGGTCCCTGTTCCTCACTGAGGTGGGACATCTGTTCCTTCCCTCAGGTCCCTGTTCCTCCTTGAGGTGGGAAATCCCCTGCCTTCCCTCAGGTCCTTGTTCCTCCCTGGGGTGGGACATCCCCTGCCTTCCCTCAGGTCCTTGTTCCTCGCAGGGGTGGGACATCCCCTGCCTTCCCTCATATACTTGATCCTCCCTGGGGTGTGACATCCCTGCTTTCCCTCAGGTCCTTGTAGCTCCCACAGGTGGGATATCCCTGCCTTCCCTCAGGTCCCTGTTCCTCCCTGGGGTGGGACATCCCCTGCCTTCCCTCAGGTACCTGTTCTTCCCTGGGGTGGGACATCCCCTGCCTTCCCTCAGGTCCCTGTTCCTCCCTGTGGTGGGACATCACCTGCCTTCCCTCAGGTACCTGTTCATCCCATGGGTGGGACATCCCCTGCCTTCCCTCAGATTCCTGTTCCTCCCTGAGGTGGGACATCTCTGCCTTCACTCAGGTCCCTGTTCCTCCCTGAGGTGGGACATCCCCTGCCTTCCCTCAGGTCCCTGTTCCTCCCTGAGGTGGGACATCCCCTGCCTTCCCTCAGGTCCCTGTTCCTCCCTGGGGTGGGACATCCCTTCCTTCCCTCAGGCCCCTGTTTCTCCCTGAGGTGGGACATCCCCTGCCTTCACTCAGGTCCCTGTTCCTCCCTGAGGTGGGACATCCCTTCCTTCCCTCAGGCCCCTGTTCCTCCCTGAGGTGGGACATCCCCTGCCTTCCTTCAGGTCCTGTTCCTCCTTGGGGTGGGACATTCCCTGCCTTCCCTCAAATCCCTGTTCCTCCCTGAGGAGGGACATCCCCTACCTTCCCTCAGGTACCTGATCCTCCCTGAGGTGGGACATCCCCTGCCTTCCCGCAGATCCCTGTACCTCCCTGTGGTAGGACATCCCTGCCTTCCCTCAGGTCCTTGTTCCTCCCTGGGGTAAGACATCCCTGCCTTCACTCAGGTCCCTGATCCTCCCTGAGGTGGGACATCCCTTCCTTCCCTCAGTTCCCATTTCCTCCCTGAGGTGGGACATACCTGCCTTCCCTCAGGTCCCTGTTCCTCCCTGGGGTGGGACATCCCTTGCCTTCCCTCAGGTCCGTGTTTCTCCCTGAGGTGGGACATCCCCTGCCTTCCCTCAGGTCCCTGTTCCTCCCTGATGTGGGACATCCCCTGCCTTCCCTCAGGTCCATTTTCCTCCCTCGGGTGGGACACCCCCTGCCTTCCCTCAGGTCCCTGTTCCTCCCTGAGGTGGGACATCCCCTGCCTTCCCTCAGGTCCCTGTTCCTCCCTGATGTGGGACATCCCCTGCCTTCCCTCAGGTCCGTGTTCCTCCCTGAGGTGGGACATCCCCTGCCTTCCCTCAGGTCCCTGTTCCTCACTGAGGTGGGACATCCCCTGCCTTCCCTCAGATCCCTGTTCCTCCCTGAGGTGGGACATCCCCTGCCTTCCCTCAGGTCCCTGTTCCTCCCTGAGGTGGGACATCCCCTGCCTTCCCTCAGGTCCCTGTTCCTCCCTGAGGTGGGACATCCCCTGCCTTCCCTCAGGTCCCTGTTCCTCCCTGAGGTGGGACATCCCCTGTCTTCCCTCAGGTCCCTGTTCCTCCCTGAGGTGGGACATCCCCTGCCTTCCCTCAGGTCCCTGTTCCTCCCTGAGGTGGGACATCCCCTGCCTTCCCTCAGGTCCCTGTTCCTCCCTGAGGTGGGACATCCCCTGTCTTCCCTCAGATCCCTGTTCCTCCCTGAGGTGGGACATCCCCTGTCTTCCCTCAGGTCCCTGTTCCTCCCTGAGGTGGGACATCCCTGCCTTCCCTCAGGTCCCTGTTCCTCCCTGAGGTGGGACATCCCCTGCCTTCCCTCAGGTCCGTGTTCCTCCCTGAGGTGGGACATCCCCTGTCTTCCCTCGGGTTCCGTGTTCCTCCCTGGGGTGGGACATCCCCTGTCTTCCCTCAGATCCCTGTTCCTCCCTGAGGTGGGACATCCCCTGTCTTCCCTCAGGTCCCTGTTCCTCCCTGAGGTGGGACATCCCTGCCTTCCCTCAGGTCCCTGTTCTTCCCTGAGGTGGGACATCCCCTTCCTTCCCTCAGGTCCCTGTTCTTCCTTGTGGTGGGACATCCCCTGCCTTTTCTCAGGTCCCTGATCCTTCCTTGTGTGGGACCCTCTGTGGGTGAGAGGAGACCTGCTGGTCAGGAGGGGGAGCTGCCTCTTGGCTGTAGGAGGAGGGCCCCCATCAAGTCTTGCTGGGCAGTGAGTCCCAGAGCCCAGATGAATGCCGGCCGGTGGGGGGAAGCCAGCCCGGCTATTAAGCAACAGTGTAGATCCCTTTGTTTCTCTGCTCCTTCCAAAGTGGCAAAAGATCAAGGCCCTGAAAGCTTGAATAACACAAGGGAAATGGCTTGCAGACCCTGCATCTGGAGGCCAGAGGCTCTCCTGGTTGTGGGGGAGGGAGGGGGAGGGCGGGTGTGGACCTGATTCACTCCTCCCAGGGTTCCCAGTGCAGGCCAGGTGGGCAGCACCCTTGGGTCAGACCCCTGCTGTCAGGCAATGCCCAGGGCATCTCTGCAGGTTCTGGCCTCCTCACCGGGCCCCTCTGGTCCAACGTGGTCTACTCTTGTTGGGTCCCCGATTCTGAAGTTAATGAGAATCTCTAGCAGGGTCTCAGAACCTGGCTGGTGACATGTGCAGACAAGTGTCTGTGACTATTCAGGGCCGAGGAAAGCCAGGCCCAGAGCACCAGGGTCGTGCCTCTCAGACAGGCAGCTGGGCCTTTTGGTTGGGCAGCCCACTGGTCATCCCATCTCAGCCACATCAGGGAGCCGGGCAGTGGGTCAGCTGCAGAGAGCAGAGCCCCGTGGCTGGTCTGGCCTGTAGTCTAGGGCTCCTGTGGGGGTCGGGCTGGGGCCCCCTGCTTTCTCTGCACTGCCCCTCTTGCCACCAACAGAACGCACTCAGCCTGACCAGATGATCCATGCTGGGCAGGAGCTGACTCCATCAGTGCCTGCCGGTCACTCAGTCTTGGCCCCCAGGCGAGGCCACACCGTGCTCTGGCCAGGTGGCCTTCCGTTCCCTGGCGTGCCGCCTGAGGACGCCCAGCATGCCAGAGTCGGAAGTGGGATCTGAATCCAAACCTCCCTGACACAACCCTGAGACCTCCAGAGCCCTCCTGTCCCGAGATCCCAAGCCAACGAGTGACCCAGCCAGGCCCAGGTCCTTCCCAGTGACTCTTTTCTGGCACACAGTTGGGTCCCGTCACGTCCCACCCCAGAGCCCGCGGCAGCTCCCCTGACTTGGTGGTTCTTTTGGGTCAGCGATGACAGATGACCAGGAGGCAGGAGGCTCGCGCAGACAGGCCCCAGTGGGAAAGCCACGCGGCCTGTGTCTTCCTGTTACCTGTCCAGGGTCCTGGGCTCTGTCACCTGGGCCCAGGCCTCTAGGTGGCCTTCCGCATGCCCTGTCCCGGAACCCACAGCAGAGTGGCTGCCCGGGGAGGAGGACGGAGGGAGTCCTGTGGTGGTCTCAGCAATGGCGCTGGGGCGGCCCTGGGCTGGCTGAACAGGATGGAGTGGGGCACTGGCCGCCCAGAGGGCAGCCTGGCACTCAGGGAGACAAAGCCCAGTGCACCGTGGCCTTCCTGGGAGTGCCCTGTGGTGTGCGTGGAGGGGCAGGGCGCAGGAACAGCTCCTGGGCTCGGGGAGTTCAGAGAGAGGTGGCAGCAGGCCTCGGGGCGGCGCTGGACCTGCAGCTGGAGGCACATTCCTGGCTTTTTGGATTTGAGCAGAATCCTGATTTTGTACACTTTCAGGCTGCTCTGAGGGCTGGAGGGGCTGCCTCTGCCCTGAGAGAAGGCTTTTCAGCAGGTCTGTCCTAGAGCCCAGGGGCAGAGGTGTTCCGGGGTCTGTTCTTCCCCAGTGAAGTTAGTGGAATGACCTGGAGGCCAGGCTGTCCCAGAGAGGCCTTGTTCTGGGTGACTCTGCCACCTCCCAAGCCAGGCTGTCCCAGAGAGGCCTTGTTCTGGGTGACTCTGCCACCTCCCAAGCCTTCGTTTTCTTCTCTGTCTGTGCTGCTGACCAACAGGGAGCTGCTCCCTGCCTCTCTGTGGTGGCTCTTGCTACAGCCCCCGGCAGGTCGCCGGTGACTGATGGCGGCTTCTCCAGGGACGGTGGGTGTCCTGGGCCACTGTCCATCCTGTAATTCACTTTCCTGGGAAGTGTCAATCAGCCAAACTGAGCTGAGGTGTAAGAAGTCAAAAGACAAGGGTAGTTCAGGCCTCCTCCGACCCCGGCTGCTGTGCCACGCCCCTCTCTGCGCTGGAGACTTGCTGGGGCTCCTCGTGGGAACTTGCATGGTCCCGGGCTGCATTCCGGGCTTCCCCCGTCAGGCCACAGGGGTGGCCTTGTGATGGTCTCTGCTGAGTCCTCCAGGGTCACGGACCAGTCTCTGGGTTCAGTGCCAGGGGATCTGTATCCTTACTTCTGAATTTCTTTTCCCGTCTTAATGGAGTTTGTGGCAGAAAGTCCACAGGCTTTGTTCTGCCAGATTAAACTGGAAGTCCAGCAAATTTTTAAATCACGGGAGAAGAATACAATTTAAGGAAGCTCCCAAATGAGGACACCTTAGACAGCTTGGTGGCAGAACTGTGTCTTGAAGGGCGAGGGGCTGCTTCTGCCTGCACCTCCCACCGCCTCCCTTGGTTGCTGGTTCCTCCACCCCTTCCGCCAGGAGGAGCTGCGACCTCTGAGCAGAAGACGCAGCCGCCTGCAAGAGGGGAACGCTCAGTGTGTGGTGCGACGAGCTTGGCCCGAGCTTCCCTGACGCACAACAGGTGGCTGCAGTGGCGTCTGTTCTTCCCGTGCCCCTGGGCCCTGGTCAGTGTCTGGAAGGTGCTGAGAGCATGGCAGGTCTGCTCTGTGGCTTTCCAGCTCAATGGCCCCAGGCTGTCCCGGCGTGAAAGGATGAGGGGCGTGTTGCTTCCAAGGCTCTGCTTCTTGGTCCTTGCTGGACTCCAGGGGCTGATGGCCTCCTGCCCAAGGGTAGAGGCATTCAGTCACCGCTGTCTTTGCTCTTTTCATTCCCTAGGTGGGTCTGGCAATCCCCTTGACCTCCCTCAGGAAAGCTTGCTGTCCACAGAGTCCTAACCCTTGGTGCTGTTTCACTGCTCGGTTTCTGCGTCTCCTGCACGCACGTCCTGGATGCACACGCACGTCCTGGATGCACACGCACGTCCTGGATGCACACGCTCGCTGGTCCTTCGTGAGTGTCCTAGAGCAGGCACTGGCTCGAGGGTAATGGGCTGACATGTAAATCACTTCCCCAAACAGACTGACACCTTCAACGCTGTACTGTCAAACACTTCAGTCCCCACCAATGCAGACATTCCACATGGGGACATCAGATTTACCATTTGGAAAGGTTGGCATTTCAGATAAGCAAATTGAATGTCAGATTTTGGACAATTGGTGATCTATAGGAAAACATTTACTTAAAAAGTGACATCTTTTGACTATTCCATGCCTACAATAGCCTTCAGCTGGATTAAAGGTTTAGGTATAAGAAAGGAAGACTGGACAATTCCAGAACATCAAGCAAAATGCGTTTTATTCTGGGGGGTAGAAGAGATTCTTAGGCAAGACGTGGGATAGCTGCTGTCGAGAACAGGACCAGCAGTGGGGTCTCAGGGCTTAGGCAGCACAGGCCACTGCCTCCTCACGCAGTGCAGGTCTGTGGGGCTCTGTTCCACTGGGCACCCCGGGACCTAGGCTGATGGCATCACGCAGCCCAGGGAGAGACACTGAAGGTCACATGCTGTTTTTCCTATCTTTCGACCCAGACAGGACTCCTGCCAAAGCCCACTGGCCAGAACCAGCCCTATGGCCAAGGGGCAGGGCAATCTGTCCCGATACAACACAGCATCAGGTGGAAGGTGACTTTCCTGGGAAGTGTCAATCAGCTAAACTGAGCTGAGGTGTAAGAAGTCAAGAGACAAGGTAGGAAGCCACAGAAAGATTCCAAGAACCACCTTGCAGAGCCGGAGCCCAGCCCAGGTGTTGTTGTTGGAAGGATCTTGAGTGTGTGTGACTGAGGGTGGGTGAGATGCTCTGGGGATCCCCTGGGGACTGCATGCCAAACCCGGGGTGCCAGAGAGCTGAAGGCAGGCGGAAGACGCCCTCCTGTGGGGGCAGGAGAGGCCGACTGCCCTGCTCTCCTGTTCTTCCCAGGATGGTGGTCACTGCTGCATGGAACCTGCTTGCCAGGGACTGTCCTCCCCACAGACCACACTCCGCTGGGGGGAGGTGATCCCCAGTAAGAAATGGGGGTGCAGTCACAGCAGGGAAACTAGATGCTCGGCAGCCAAAGAGGGACTAAAAGAGAGAGACTGATATCCATGGGACATTAGGCTGTGGGAACTGTCACAGAATGGGACACAGAGGCAGGGCGGGCTCTGTCTACCATAGGAGGCCAAGAGCACTGTAAGAAGGTGGATGTCATGCCTACATGGGTGTCCTAGTTAAAGGGTCCTCTGTAACCCTCAGGAGTGGGTATGACCCACAGTTCTTGGCTATGAGGCACCTACTAGGCACATCAGGGACCTTGATCGTCATGGCACGGGGTCACTCACCTCTGGCTGGGACCCATGGCTCCGAGGCCCTAGTAGCTCCGCCTGGCAGTGCAGGAGCAGAGAGCCTGCACGTGTCTCTCACAGACAAAAATGGACAGGGCAGCGCCTCGATGGACAGGGGAGGTTCCTGCATGCTGAGGACTCCAGAGCCAGCGGCCGATGGCGGGAGCAGCTGGCAGAGTGAAGGTTCTGAAGATAGGGGTTTGTTTCAGAGCCTCCTGAGAGAGGCCCCAAGGCATCTGCCTCCCTAACAAGAATGTCTGAGGGGATCTATTGGTGGAGAGCAAAGTGGCTGGTCTGGCTGGCACTGGTTTGCTTTTTTTGAAAAAAGTTCTGGGCTTCAAGACACAGTCTGTCTTCCCACATCCTGCTGTCAGGGCCTGTATGACATTTGTGCTGTCCTACTGAGAGCAGGCACGAGAGGAAAGTGTCCCACAGAAGTCCCCATTCAGCCTGGACCATGGAAAGGCAGGAACGCCAGCAAGGGAAAGAAAGGTAGCAGGGGAAACGGCACCCATCTGTGAGCAAATGCCATCAGCAGATGCAGGACCAGAGGCTCGCACAGCTCCAGGCAAAGCCGGGTAAATACTGCCACTTTTTGTTTGCCTTGAGAGTTAGCTGTCTGCAAACACATCAGGAGTCCATGGCAAAGAGCATCGCAGACGCATGTGGTGCCTCTGAGTTTATTTATTCGTCTCAATTTACTCCAGTCACACTTGAGCATGGCGTGATCATGCATCTTGCAGACTGCAGCGTGGGCTGTGTGGGGGAGGGAGCTTTTCTAGCTCCATCTAATTTAAAGCACCTTGAGCTGAGTGGTGCAGAGGAGAGGATGTGGCTAAAACAAATAAAAATCACAGCAGGATCAAAGCACACGCACAAATTCATTCCTTCTGGAAGCAGCTTCTCTGCCCCTCCCTCTCCTCGTTTCCCCTGTCATCCATCCACGTTCCAGGGGTCCTTCTGTGGCGGAGTGCCAGGAGGTCCCATCTCCCTGGTGCAGTGCGCGCCTGGTTTCCTCTCTGATTGATGGGGCGCAAGCACCGCGCGGGTCTCAGGGAGATCTGAGGCGTTCCTGATTTCATGGTGGACCCGTGAAGCGTCACATTAACCAGGGCTCTTCAGGAGCAGTTCAAAGACAATCCTAGATGTTGGCAAGGACTCGTTTGAAGCACAGAGCCAAGGGATTTCGGGATTCCACCCACAAGCTGCGCTCTGCACCCTCTCCTCAGTGCACTTCTTGGCTGGCTGCTGCTGAGTGGAGTTTCCTATGAGGCTGGCGTGGAGCTAAAGGACCTCAGGTGCCCCCGCTTCTGCCCGGCACTGTACGGGCCAGGCAGTGGGAGCTTGGAGAAGCCCCTCCTCTCCCGGGGGTTCCCACAGAAAGCGCCTCTGGCCTGGATGCGTGACTGCTCAGAGCTCTGGTGGCCATGATGGCTCCAGTGAGATGAGGCCCACCAGGGGGCAGCCTGAGCCGCAGAGTCAGGAGCTGGGCGGGGTTCGCTGCCAGTTCTGCCTTTCCCACCCCACAGCCCGCCCTCACCTGCCTGTCATGATTCTCCTTGCAAAGGCCAGCAGCAGCCCGGGCCCACTCATGGCTCTCACTCCAACAAGGAGAGGGTCCCTCTACCGTGCCGGCCAGTATCTAATCTCAGGGCAGGACTTCTGCCTGCCTGGCCACATGCCCAGCCTCAGACCCATCACTGTGCATGGAAAGAGGGGGTTCCATGACCAGCTAGCTAGGCTGGGGCCCATGCTCCCCTCAAGCCTGGTGGGGTGGCAGGCTGTGATTGACAGTGGCAGCAAAACTCTGAGTGTTTTTTTTTAAGAGAGAGAGAGAATTTTAATATTTATTTTTTAGTTTTTGGCGACACAGCATCTTTGTTGGTATGTTGTGCTGAGGATCGAACCCGGGCCGCACGCATGCCAGGCGAGCGGCTACTGCTTGAGCCACATCCCCAGCCCCTGAGTGGTTTTTTTTTTTTGTGTGTGTGGGTGTGTGTGTGCGCGCGCCTGCTCCTCTGGTTAAGGGACGGTCTCTGGGCAGAAATTCAGCATTCCCAAGCATTTGGAGGGTTGTTTACTACAGCCTTGTCCAGTGGTGGGCACAGAAGTGTGTTGGGTTGATCCTGACTTCACAGAGGTGCGGTCTCCTCTTGTCTGAATTCCTCGGACGGATAGGGATGGGAGGTTTCCACCCTCACTGGACCCAGAGCCCTTCATTTCCTATGGAACACTTGAAAGAAAGCAAGGCTTCAGGATAAACACGCTATTGGAACTGGTCAAACTCTTTCTTCCTTTGCATGGGAAAAGGTGAGGTCATCTGGCTGAGGATCCAGGAACCTCCCCAGCACCCAGTCTCACCCCGAGCTGTGTTCTCTCTGCTGCTCTATCCCTGCAGCTGGGGATCCCATCCCCCACCCCAGCCCACCTGTGGCTGGGCTGACTACCTGACCATGCACCTGGGGCCACGCCAGGCCTGTCAGGGCCTCTCAGTGCATGCTCAAGCACCGTGGAGTCTCGGAGGCCATGTGTCGAAGGTGGCATGAGCCACACAGCCTCTCCTCCTTTCTAGAAAGCACCGTCTGATGACGGGTTTTGTTTATTGGGTTTCCTGCACCATTGTGCCACCAGCAATGACAAAGCCAGGAGCTTAGGGGTCACTCAATAAAGACTGGCAAATGTCTTCTGAATAAACATTATAATGTTAGTGAGATAAAATCGCAACAGCTTAACTAAAATGATCAAAAAATTTTCAGAGAACTCTAACCAAATACAGGCCAATGGGTTTCAGTTCTCGCGACTAAAAGGCTCAGGGGTCACTCCAGGTAAACTGCACAAAATAACCACCCAAGAGACACAAATACCTTTTTCTTTGGGGTCACTGTGACAGCTGCTCTGACCTTAAGGGTCCGCAGGAAGAGAGAGAGAGAGAGAGAGAGAGAGAGAGAGAGCACGTGCTGACCCCTTTTATTGAGAAGAAGCTATTCAAATGAGGCAAGGGTTAGGTTTCAGGGGGCTGAGTCTATCTTCATGATGTCCACTGTCAGCAGGTTGACTGACACCTGGGTAGGCCACACCCAAGGGCACAATGGGGGGCAAGAGAAGGGGACACACACAAGGCACTTCCATGGAAGATTCCATCCTAAACAGGGCAAGGGGTTATATTACAAAGGAACAGGTGAGCGTAGCTTCACCATGGGGCTGTAGCAAGACACACCCGTGCACGAGACACTGACCCTCGCATCCCAGAAGGGTGGGGAACCCAAGAAGGTCGGCTGGCTGTTGCTGAGTAGTTTCCCATGAGGCCCGGGACACCCCGCAGTCACATTTCTGCCACATTTCTGTGACTGAGCGCCTCAGCACCCAGTGGGGAGTGTGACCCAGTCACGTGCGAGGTTGGCCTCCCACAAATGGGCAGGTGGGAGCCTGTGGGGTGGTGCTGGTTGTCCATGCGGCCCTGTTGAAGCACGTAGGTTCAGAAACACTGGCTAAACAGCCCATCAGTGACTCCAGCTGAGACAGGAAGGACTGCATTCTTCCAAGGTCCATGAAAGGTCAGAAAGGAGGAAGAGTCGGCTCTACAGCAGCACCTGAGATGACCATCCAGGGGGCTCCTAGGAAGCTCGCAACACAGGTCTAAGTCAGACCCAAGGCCAAATGCTTCCTTTGTGACTGTAAATGTAAATGGAGTAAATTCACCCGTTTTAGGAAAAAGACTCCCAAGAGCACCTAAGCAAAGCGCATTTGTATATTACCTCTGAGAAAATACAAAAGTAAAGTAGGACGTGATGTTAACATTGAAGACCACTTCCACAAGAACACCCAACCGCAGGAAGAGGGCTCTCCTGCTGATGGACCTTCTGGCTTCCCTGTCCCAAGGCTGGGCAGGTGCTCTGGCTAATGTGGGCCACCCCACCTGCAGACAGTCTGCCCCCCCCCCCCCGATTTCTCAGCAGATCTGCCACCCATGAGGGTATGAGTAAGGGAAAGACTCAGACTGATCCACAAGGCCCACGGGACCCTGCGTGTGAAGGGACGCCTATCAGGTGGAGGAGGTGGCCGTGCTCCACAGCAGGGCTAATGCTGGGTGTGGCACGGACCAGGCCCTGACACCAGGGAGGAAGATGAAAATAAAACTGAACAAAGTAGGAGTGGACAGAAGCCGACTTCTCGGGAAATCAAAACAGTCATCTTATGGGAAAAGAGAAAAATCAGCAATGACAAAATATTTAGGAAAGAATGAAAACAAACCTTGGACTAAACCGAGAAATTAAACTCATAATTTAAAAATTTACAAAGGAAATTAAGAGATTATTTAAAAGAGGAGGTAGAGGCCAGAGATGCTGGGGACTGCGAGGTTCTGGGACTGGGCCGGGCCCTTGGGTGGGCGTGTGGGTCCCCAGACTCACCCCCATCACTCTCCCCCTCGGGGACCAGACCTACGGCTCCCCTGCTCCCCGACTCTGGGCAGGTTGCAGTTGGAGTGAAAGCAGGAGGCGGGCAGGGTGGGCGAGGCCACCTGGCTCCCCCTGGTCCGCACTGCCCTCCGACTTCTGCTTGCACCGTGAGCTTCGTCCCCCCGCGGCCCCTCCCCTGAGGTCGTGGCTCTTCTTGGCTGGCACAGCCCAGAGCACTCAGGTGCTGTTCCAGGGAGGGGTGCTCCCGGCCGCAGGGAGTGGGCAGCCCGTGACCCCCGAAGTCAGTGCTTCAGGGAGGCCACCTGCCTGCGCTGGGCACAGCTCTCGGTGCATGGCCCACGCCCTGACTGACCACGGCGAGGCCTGAAGACTCGGCCGCCCACCGTGGACTGCTGCTCTGGGTCCTGCGGCTCTGGCGCTCCTAAGGCCTTGCAGTGCGGTCAGCACTCCATGCCTCCCCTCTCCCATTTCCTGGGTGTGCTCCCTCTGAGGGTCGGGCACCCGACCTCTGGTGGCAGCTTCAGTTTCTAACGCACTCCCCTCAGCAGCGGGCTGCTCTCTCCTGGCCCCTAACTGTGAGGCGTTTGCTCTCTCCAGGCTCCGCACGTGGGGTGCTGGCTGGACTGCTGCCTCAGGTCCCCTAGGCCCTCATACCCTCTCCTTTTAGGACTGAGGTGGCGCCTCCTGACTGTTGGCCCCAGCTGCGGTACTCTTATTGGTTGCTGTAAGCATTCTGCTTTTATTTTTTGTAGAGTTCCTTAAAACAATGCTTCCTGAATCCATCCGACTGCTCCTCTGCTACTGCCAGACCCTGCCTGCGACAGTGTGAAACATACCCTAACTGGCCCCCAGGAGCAGGGCAGACAAGGGGCCACCTCTACTGGCCCTGCACTGTCCACATAGGCCGCCTGGGACCTGTGGAACCGGGGAGGGGGCCTTCTGGTGTTGGGGAAATGGCCGTCATTGAGGCTGCCCCCACTGGGCCGTGGCGGCAGGTTCTTTATGGACCATGGTCCTCAGGCAGATTTGGCTCAGGGGGGCCCAGGGAAGAGGGCCTGCGGAGTCGTGTGGGAGGAGGGCAGCAGGGTCGGGGGTGAGGGGTCCCCAGCTCTTGCTGTGTTGGCTGTGCTCTGAGCAGGCGCATGGCTGAGGTCCAGCCTGGGCCTGTGGCAAGTGAAGGCCCTTCTCTGGGCTACGGTGTTCATGCCGGCGGTGCTGGGCCAGGGGCCCAGGTGCTCAATGGCAGGGAGGCCAAGGCGCCTGTGTCCCCCTCAGGCCCCCTCCTCCAAGGCAGATGCTGTCTGGCTGTAGGGACAGGCCCTGGAGGGCAGGCTGGCCCTCGACCGCAGGGGCCTGTAGGAGGCGAGCTGCCCCAAACCAGGGAGCGGGGTCACAGCTGGTCCTGGTTTGTCCAGGGCTTGTTGGTTTTAAAACTGAAAGCCCTGCATTTGGGGGTCTAGTGGGGTTGGAGGTGCCGTTGGGCGCTGAGCTGTACCTGCAAAAGCAGAAGGTCAGGCTGGAAGGGCAGGTTGGGGTGGTCATGGAGGGCCTCCTGATTAACTCGACTTCGTTACGTGTCAAGTAAACCAAGCTTGGAGTTGCCTGTGTGGCTTGGCAGAATCACACGGAGCTGCTCACATTTGCGGCCACCAGCGTCATGCACTTCCTACCTCGTCATCTGGGCCAGCATGGCCTGGTGGAAGGGCTGTCCTGGGGCCCGGGAGCCAGGCTGGTGACGGCTCAGCTCCCACACTCCATGAGAACAGGGGCTGGGCCACACCTCCCTGGACCTTGATGTGCTCCTTATAACATGGGCACTGGATTCTTCTCTCCCAGGCCCTGTCCTGACCAGTGTCACGAAGCCCTTGACTAGCCACAACCAGGTCACCCAGCCTTCACCTACTGCTTGACAGGGCTCTGTCCCCTTGGTGGGGGGCCAGGGCTGCAGGAGTGGCTGGGCCTGGCGGAGGGGGCCCGGCTGCTCCCGCGGGTTTCCTTCTTTGCTTCCGAGGTGATTCCTGGACCTTGATCTGGGAGTAGTTCCCTCTCCTGTCCCAGTTCAGCCCACGGGGGTTCTCTCCGTGTCCCTGCCCTCCTCAGGGAGGGGGATCCTGGGACGCTTTCCTGCCCTGTCCAGGGCTGATCTCCTGTATCGGCAGCAGGTCCCTCCAGACCCCTGCCCCCACAGGCTCCCTCCTCCCAGGACCTGTCCTCAGGGGCCTGTTATCTTCCTCCAGAGCTGCTAAACTACAGCAGAAAATGTTAAGGATCCTGGGAATAAGGCAGGGTGAAGCTAGGTGCCACTGGACTTCAGAGGGTCTCATAGGATCTCCTCTGATTTCTAGTTAAGAACAGGAGGCTTAAATCATCTTGAGTTTTACCCACTGGGGGAGGATTTCCCCTGGGTCTGGATGCTTCACAACTAGATCTGCCTCACTCTGCCCCTTCCATTTCCTGGATCCACAAAAAAGTAGGTGACCTGGCTGGCTGGGCCAGGCCACTTGAGACCCTTGTTCTGAGGGCTGAGCCCAATGCGGAGGGCCTAAAGCCTACCAATCCCACCTCTGCCCAGCCACAGACACAGGAGACCAGGGCACAAGAGGGACCTCAGGCCAGTACCAGTCATGGCTGATCATGGCTCAGGCCACTGCCGGGCTCCGAGGAATGGCGCTCCATGCTTGTCCTAGCTGCGCTGAGCAGAGGCCATGAGAACTTGGCGCCCAGCCAGGGACCCAAAGCCAACCAGTTCAGAACCCTGGGGCAGGGCTGGGTCAGTGCTGCCGGGGGGAGCTGGGCTCAGGACACGCTTTCTGGTGCTTAAATCCATTTCGCTAAGTGCTTTGGGCTTTATATGCTCTGGGACTCCCAGTCCGGGAAGAAAGCTTTTAATAAGTCATTATGAAAACCATTTGCCTTTCGACTGTTTGCATATATGACTCCTGAAATATCTCCTTCCTCATTCTCCAGGATATTGATGTTCAGCAGTGCTCTCTCCCCGTCCAGGCCCATCAGCCCCGTCGTAAAGCTGCCCGGTGAGTTCGCGTCCGTTCTCGCAGGCATGGAGGGCTGCGTGGGGCCCCTCCTCCAAGTTGGGCCCACCCGGGAGGGGAGAGCGTTTCTGTCCCGCTGCCAAGCCCAGAGGCTGGGAGCTGTAAGTCTCCGTGGCAGTCGCAGGAGCCTTCCTGGAATGACCGTGTTTCCCGGGCAGAGCGGCTGGGCTTCGGCTCCCGCCGTGCTTCCTGGGCCAGGAGGCAGTGTCTGCAGACCTCAGGAGTCAGGTCGGTCCCAGGAGTCCCTGCAGGGGCTCTCCTGGTGGCCCGGCCCCAGCAGCCCTCTTGTGGAGGCCTCAGACTGGGCCCAAGGAAGAAGGCCCCTGAGGGGCCCCCGTTCAGAAGTCCTCAGACTCTCAGGACAGCCACAGCAGGGCGTCACACCAGCGTGGGGCACTATGAGACTGCCCAGATTACACCCCCGGGTGTCAGTGTCCTTGTAACCCCACTCCCTGTCTTTAGGGTAAGAAGCAGAGGTGCGGGGAAGTCGGGTCCTGTGGCTGCCACGCACTGCAGCCACTGACTCCAGGGCAGACCCTGGGCCCTGTGGGGTTCTTGCTGGGGCCGCTGGGGACATGGAAGCGACTGGCAGCTAGATGGGGCTGGACCAGAAGAGGAGGAAGAGGGTGGGCAGCAGTGGCCACGGTGGTCCAGGAACTGTGGACAGACTGGACAGCGGGGTTGGGAGGGGCTCATGCTGGAGACACGAGATCGTAGGGCCAGAGGGCAGCGCGGGAAGAGGGTCTCATTTAAGGGCCACCAAGAGGGGAAGCCAGGGCCACGGCTGGGTGTGGGAGACCCCACCCCTCCTGGCTCCACAGGTTGGTCTGGAGCCTTCTGTGGGTGGATCCCACGCCTGTCCTCTTTTCCTACTGTGAAAATCACTGGGCCGTTTAGAAACTTAGGCAATACAGCAGAGCGTAAAGGCTCAAGACACCTCTTGGGCTGACTGGCAGCCTCTGCCTTCCCTCCGTGGGCTGCTGGTGAGTCCGCCATTTTTCCTGTTGCAGCTAGGCATTGGGTGGTGGCAGCTCTTCCTGACCGAGTTGCCCTTCTCTTCTGATTGTCATGTGCTTAGGTTCATATCAGAGGTGCAGACGCAGTCACGTGTTTTTTTTTTTTTTTTTTTTGCATTCACATTTGAAGTAAGAATTTTCTTTGTTTCTTGTTTTCGTACTTTAAACAATCTTCCTTATTGTGAAGTCAGTGAAATATTCAAATATATTTTCTTTAAAACATTTCATGGTTTCTTTCTTTTTTTGGTACTGGGGATTGAACCCAGGGGCCCTTAACCACTGAGCCACATCCCAGCCCTCTTTTGTATTTCATTTAGAGACAGGGTCTCACTGAGTTGCTTAGGGCCTCGCTAAGTTGCTGAGGCTGGCTCTGAACTCACAACCCTCCTGCCTCTGCCTCCCGAGCTGCTGGGATTCTAGGCGTGTGCCCCTGACTGAGCCTCGCTTTCCTTTTCTTTTTCTTTTTGTGGTCAGCTTCTCAGTCTACTTTGGGATATGGTTTCGAGTGAAGTTTTTCCACTGGCTCCGGTGGTCTGAAGGCTTCCTTGGTGTATGGGGTTGTGGCCTGCAGGTCTCCAGGGGGCCTGTGCCCCTCACAGTCTGTTAATCTCAGCACACTCAGTTCCTGTTCTGATTGGCAGCTTCTCACTTGTCTTGACGGCCCCCAGGACCAGTGACCTCAGGCCTCTCCTCAACCTGCTTTAGTTATTCCTGTCCCTTTCTTCCTTTGGGTCATCCTTAGAAACACCTAGTGGCATGTTGAGGTGGCACGAGACTCATAACAATAGGGCAAGCTCCTCCCAGCAGCGGCCCCAGGAGCGGGTCTCGCTGGGGTTCTCTCCCCCGAAACTTGCTGAATCAGGATTTGCTTGCTGTGACATCTTCCCCGAGAGCCGTGGGCCTGTCGAGTGTGAGGCGAGTTCCACTGTGTCTGTGTCCTGAGACACAGCTTGGGGCAGGGCTTGCCGTGGGACTCCCCCGCCCCTGTCACTGGGATCCGTGGCCTGGGGGTCCTGGGCGCCAGGGATCCAGGCTGCGTGCTGCTGAGCCTAGGCCTGGGAGGGGGCTGGTCCTGTGGGGTGGGGGCCTGGGCACCTGCAGTCGAGGGCCACTCTGCCTCTAGGAATTCAGCTGCTGTGTGGAATTTCGCTGCACAGACGGTGCTGCTTAGCCAGGTTGGGGAGCTCAGCCTCCAGCCAGCGGTAAGATGGAGCCCTCGGCCTCAGCCAGAAGCCATTTGAAATCTGGGAATTTTTCTGGCAGCCTCAGCCTCCAGGCACGTGGGTGGCCTCAGGATCCCTTACTCATAAAACCCCATCGGGGTTTAACTCTTCCAATGGGAAGGAGAAGGTGTGAGTGGTGGTGACCCAGAGCGCCTCTTACAACCCGCTGTTGGACAGTCTCATCTTCTTAAGGAAGCAGGTCCCAGCAAGCCACATGGACCGTCTGGACAGGTCACCCAGCACCACCTTTGAAGTAGGTGGAGAAATGCCTTCTCCTCCCAGAGGCAGAAAATGGGGAATGCTCTTTGATGGTGGCTTCCGAGGCTCCCAAGTATGTCTGCTGGGGCAGAGGCAGCAGCTGCTCCCATCTCCCCTGCTGCCCAGGCCACCCATGCATCTGGAGTGTCCCCGGGGGCAGAGTGCATCTCAAGCCTCTGAGGCCCCAGACGTGAGGCTGGCAGCCACCATGGTCTTTGGTGGGTCTTGCTGTTGAAGGGAAATAGACTTTTCTTTCTTGTCCTTCGACCTTTACTGATAGTAATTGGCTGTTGCCTCTAATGATTTCTCCACAGAAATGGAAATAGCAGCCCTGAGTCTTAAAACAATGTCCTTTGATCTAAAAGTTTCAGGAAATAAAACACCTTTGCAGTTGTGGAATCCAGAGTGGGATGTGTTTCCACGAGTCCCCCAGCCTGCTGCTGCCCACGGGTGGCGTCCTCTGCAGGGCGCAGTGGGGCCCTCTGTGCGGTAGGCTTCCTGCCTGCCTGCAGACGTCTGTGGGACTCCAGGGGCGCCATCCCAGGACTCAAGTCCGCACCTGCCACGTGACGGACATCTGTGTGATGCGTGGACACTGTCAGATTCAGCCCTGTAAGGCTGGCAGGGGCAGGGGCAGCTCCCAGGGCTGCCTGCTTCTGGCTGGTTGTGCGTGGCACTGTGTTCTCAGAAGAGGGCATCCTGTACGGGCTGCCCCTGCCCCAGGCCTGCCGCCTGGCCACTTTGCTAGTCAGGCTGAGCTGTGTCTCCACCCCCAGGCATGTACCGAGTTGGGCCTGTACTTGGAGAGTCTTTAAAGTTGGACCAGGTGTTGAGGTAGGGTCTCAACAGGAGAGGAGGACACAGACCCAGAGAGACGACCCACTGGGGCAGAAGAGGGCACTCACCAGCCCTCGGGAAGCCTCGGGAGGAGCCAGCCCTGTGGCCCTTGACCTTGGGCTTCGTCTGTGTTGTCCGAGTCGCCTTGTGGACAGGCAGCCCAGGCTGACTGGTGCTTTGCCAGAAAGACTTTCATCTTTCTGCATAAGACAAAGCATCTGTGGGCACGGCCTGAGCCCTGGCAGCACCGGAGCGGTGGAGTGTGTTTAGAGAGTTGCTGGGTTACTGAGCGGCCTCCAGATCAGAGGCCCAGGTCTGCCACCTGTGGGCCCGCTTGGTGCCCTCGGAGGTGCTGATGTCTGGGGTTCAGCCAGGCTCTGGGGCTTTGCCAGCCTCCTGGTCTGGGCTCCTGGGTCTCCATCGAGGACCCTGCTCAGTGCTCGTCCTGGAGGCAGGACCTCCCTGGGCAGCCTGCGGGGTAGGGGGCTCTGCGAGCCAGCGGGTGAACAGCCTGGTGGGCAGGGGGCTCATGTCCTGTGCTGTGGGAACAACATCCTCAAGCCACACATGCAAAGCTTTTTTTTTTGAGAGAGAGAGAATTTTAATATTTATTTTTTAGTTTTCGGCGGACACAACATTTTTGTTTGTATGTGGTGCTGAGGATCGAACCTGGGCTGCACGCATGCCAGGCGAGCGCGCTACCGCTTTGAGCCACATCCCCAGCCCCCATGCAAAGCTTTTTAAAACCTATTTTTTATGGGTGTCTCCATTTGTGAAAACATTCATCGTGCTCTCACTGAGGATCCACTTTTCTGCGTGTGTGTCACACTTCAGTAAAATGTTTAAAAAGCAATTATTGGTTCCCCATAACCTGGTTGCTTTCTGGAATCCAGGATCCTTGGAGGCTGAGTCAGAAACCTACCCAGCGTTCTCCAGATCAACCTGGGTGTTGACACTCTGCTAAGCGAGGACTCTTCCACCTGTATCCCTGGCTGGGTCCAGAGGCTGCTGCAGCTTGGGGCTTCGCCTGTGTGGCCAGTGTCTGGCCACTCCTGGGTCTCGCTGGCCTCTGCATGGTCGTGGCCAGTTGGCACCACCTGGCTGGGCTCTGATCACCCCTGTCTTGGGCCCTCCCGGGACCTGGGTGGCAGAGGCTTCACACTAGATGCGCAGCAGAAGTCCAGCAGCTCAGCCTGGCCAGTGGGGAAGGAGAGCCTGCAGCACAGTGAGACGGTGTGGGCAGCTGCGTGGCCCACGGGGTTCCACCCTCAGGACCCCAGGCACTAGCCTCTCCATGCTAGGTGTTGTCTGGGCCTGTGGCTGGGACCTGGGAACGCATGACCTCTGCTGACCACGCAGCCTCCTGAAGCCGGGGGCTGCCTCTCCCTGTGCTGGTGGCCCTGCTGGCATGGACACAGGCCCAGCACCTTCTCAAGGCCCCCATGCACGCAGGGGGGCTTTCAGTCAGTGGCCCACACACTAAAGACGCTGCCCTCAGTGACCCCTAGCTGTCCTCTAGTCTGTCCCAGGCCCTGGCTGTCTCGCTAATGGCAAGGTGAGGAACCCCACTGGGCCGTGGAGACAAGGGATTGGCCCTCCTTTCTCCCAGGGCTCTGTGGTCCTGAGGCTCCATCTGTGTGGCCACCTGGGTATTCCAGTGGCCCTGACAGCTGTGGTCAGCTGGGCGACGGGCCCCAGTACCGACTCTTTCTCCCCACCGTCATCCCTCTGGGCTCTGCTGGCTGCTCCTCTTGGGGTCGTGTTCCTCAACACGGGCCAGCCCGGGGAGCTGCGGACTGGCCAGCCCGGGGAGCTGCGGACTGTCGGCAGCCACCTGAGCAGCAGCAGCTCTGAGCCCGCAGGCTGCCTGTGCCCAGTTCCCTGCCATCCCACAGCGCGGCGGGTCCCTGGGCTCTCTGGCTCACCTGGAAACAGCCGGGGCGGCGGTGGCTCCCTTTTCAGCCTTCCCAGCCTCCAAGGGCTGGGCTCCGCCCCTCCTGGATCTAACAGGCCGGTGGGGAGGGCCAGCAGGGCCAGGAGCCCCTGCCCGTGGGTGCGGGCAGACAGTGTGGGCTCAGGCCCTCACACAGACCTTGTTTGGGCATCTCCCTTTTTTTTAACCTTCCATCTTTATTAAGTTAGTTACAAAATCGACATACTCTCCATGATTTTTACAAAGTAGCATTGTTGAAATAAAACAGACTTTGGGGCCAGAACACTTGAAATGTAATCATTTTCCTACTTGCTGAGTCGACTGGTACAAGTTACCTGGCCTCTCTGAGCCTGTCTCCGCACTTGTAAAAGGAGGAGACAACACCTGCCTCATGACATAGCTCATGAATGGTGACAGTCACTGGGGCCACTGGCAGTGTGGGGCAGAGGTTGGGGCCTAAGGACAAGTACTGGGTTCTTTCCGACTCTTTAAGGAATCTACTGAACACAGCCCGGCGGCCCCCACTTCCACGGGCAGCGCAGTTGTAAAACTCGCTTTCTGGAGAAGTAAGAATTATGGGCCACGACATTAATTTAAAAGCTTTTAAGGAGCCATTCACCTGTGAAAGTGCTCCCCAGGTGGCGGCCTTCCTGAGGAGGGCAGCGGGCTTTAAAGGGCTTAATTACCGCTTCTGGCCAGGGCTGCAGGGGCCCCGGCGGGGGCACCCGCTGGGTTGACGGCGGGGGCTTTGCTTAAAAATAACCCCTGCGCTTGGCCTCCGCTGCTGCCGGTCCCGCCAAGAACAAGCGCCAGAACCCGCGGCAGGCCCGGCCCCGTGTCTCTGCGGCCTCGGCGCCTTCCGCCCTCTGAGGCTGCACACCTTGCTGGGTGGCCGCCAGCCCCGCCGCCCACCCAGCGTGCTGCCCGTGAACTTGGGCTGAACTGCCGCTCAGGAGGCCGCAGCCCACAGAGGCCGGGAAGAGGGCGGCCGGAGGGCAGCGGGCACAGCCGGGGGACAGGCCACGGGACCGCCAGCTCTGGGCGGCAGTCAAGGCCGTCCTGGCTGGAGAGGGACAGCACCCTGGGCTGGCTGTGCGGCCCCCACAGCCCCCGCGTCTTGCCCGGCTGGCGCTGGTCCTGATCTGATGCTGTGGTTCTCGCGGGCTCTGGTCCATGGCCTGCTGGCCGCCAGGAGAGGACAGCAGACACACCTGTGCCTGTGTGGTGCCCCAGGCCTACCCAGAGCCGGGAGCCGTGGGCCCTGTGGCACCCGGAGGCTGGTGACCGCATGTTGGCGGGGGTCTGCTGCTGCTCCTCTTCTTACCCACTTGGGCCCAAGGAAGGCAGCCTTTTGGCTCCTGGAAATAGGAACCCCACGTGCTTTTGGAAGTGCTAGATTTCTCCCTCTTGAAAAGCCCCCTCCCCCACTCTCGAGACTTCAGGTGTCCTGAGGTCTGGTGGTGGGGACGTTGTGTGAGTTTTCCCTGTGACTGTCATCGGTCCCTGCCTCTTCTGCTGCAGTGGGATTGCTGTTAAGGGCACCCAGAGGTGAGGGCCGGCTGGTCTGGCTCCCAGCACAGGCCACCTCCAGGCCTAGTTCAGGTCTCCGGTACCCACTCCTCGTCCTTCTCCACGTTGCTCTAAGGACTCGGGGCCCAGCGGCAGCCCTCCAGCCCTTTCCCTACACCTCCTGTAGCCGGCAGGGTTTCCTTTCCGTCCCTGGCTTCACTTTTATTTTGAAAACTTCAAACAGCCAAGAGTTGGGCACTGGAGCTGTGGAGCCTGGGCTGACCAGCGGTTCCCCTGGGGGGCAGGTGACTCTTCAGTCCCACAGCAGGGACGTGCCCTCCACACCTTCTCCCCAGGACATCTTCTTTCAGGTCAGGGCCCCCGTGTCAAGGAGAACCATAATATCCACTGAAAGGGGACCAAGGCAGGGACCCATGACAGTCCCCAGAAGGGAGAAGGGGACCTCAGCTCTGCCCTGCAGTTACTGGCTTTCACCATAGAAAGAGTGTCAGGACCTGTCAGAAGGGGCCCAAGCACAGATTTAGGAGAGCCGGAGGGGTCTTCAGGCCAGCAGGACCGAGCAGGACACGTGCAGAGGGAGGTGGGTTTTGGGGTCCCAGGCTCTTCCCTTAAGGGAACTTTGTAAGAGGTGACGTGAGAGGTGCTGTGGGTACGTCAGCTGGCCAGCTCCACTCTGCTAACCACAGGGGTCACGGCGGGCTGGCTCTTTCAGGGTCTCTAGGTCGCCGTCACCCAGTCATCGTGAGTCCCCAAGGACACCTGCCTCTGCCGTGTCATCTAAGGGAGACTCCGGGGGAGCTGCGCTGCTCAGGGGTCGGCCACCCAGCTCGCCTGCTCCCAGGCCTGGAGGGGGCCGGGCTGGGAGCTGAGGGACGCTGGTGGAGCTTGTGGATCCAGAGCCGCGGTTCCTGTCCCTTCCCTGCCTCCTGGTCACCCGTCCCATTCTGCTGTCCTGTGGAGGTGACTTCAGCACACTGTGCAGCTACCACAGGAGGAGGGGGCGCAGCCGCGGCGGGTCTCCCCACCACACGGAGGCCTGGCAGAGACGCCACCCCAGGTCCAGGGAGAACCCCAGGGTCTCCACTCCAGCCTGGGACTTTCTGGGACCCTCGCTCTGACGAAGGGTTTCGCCGTCTTCCTCCTTTCTTCTCAGATTTATCGTCTCGGGGACCCTCAGCCTCAGTGCCCTCAAGTCCTGTCTGTCCATAAACCTCCTCCCCATGCAGGGAGCCATCAGTGTTCTCCCTTTAGGTGGCTGCTGGCCTGGGGCTCAGGGCAGGTGGTGGCGAGCGTTTTGTAGATGACACCCGCCCGCCTGTCAGTGAGCCCTGCGGTGGCTGCAGTATGACACTCACTTGTC